>NW_027650087.1:0-176651 GCF_965287045.1 Carcharhinus amblyrhynchos | reverse complement strand
CTCCTTCCCATTGACTCCAATCACGGCCCGCTCTGCCCACCCATTGGCCTGTCGCCATGTCCATCATACTATATCCTCCCCTTCCATTGGCCGAACACCACATTCCCTCCCTCGCCGGATGTTCCCCGCCTCCTCTCCTCCCTAATGGCCCTGATCTCGGCTCCTCCCCTCCCATTGGTCTATCATTATGTCTATCATTCCTATCCCCCTTTTCCACTGGCTGACCCCGACCTTCCCTAATTCACCGGAAGCTACCGCCCACTCTCATCTCCATTGGCCCAGAGCTCCGCCTCCTCCCTGCATTGGCCCATCACCGCGTCCATCATTCCCGTACTCTCTTTCCATTGGTCGACACTGATCGCCCCCTCAGCCACCGGAAGCACCCGCCCTGTTTCCTTCCCGTTGGCTCTAATCACCGCCCTCCCTCTGCCCATTGGCCCAACATCGTGTCCATCATTCATAATCCTCGCCCCAGACCTTCCCTCACCAACTTGCAGAACCAACCCCTCTCCTCCCTATTGGCTCTAGTCCCCGCCCCCGCTCCACCTATTGGTCCACCCCCTTGTCCATCACACATAATCTTCCCTTCCCATTGGTCGGCCCCAACCTTACCTCAACCACGTCTTCACACCCCTTTCTGATTGGATCCCAGCACATCATTCCCACAGAAGGTCACCGCCTACTGCCTCCCCCTATTGGTTCATTACTCGAAGGGCGGGCTCTCATCTGCAATTGGTCCAACCCAACGTCCATCTCGGCGGAAACCCCTTTCTGATTGGATGACGGTGAACAATCTTCGCCTGGCAACCGCTGCCCACGCCCTCTCCTATTGGTTCAAGCCCCACTGTGGGCGAACCCTCGACCTCCATTGGTCGATCGGCCCATCAATCAGCCGCAGCTCCCTTTCTACTCGTCATTCGCCTCGCGCCCATCATCCGAACCCGTCCCCTCAGCCGGAGAGCGGGAGAAGCCTCCCAACAAAACCCTGTGGTAAAAAAGATTGTTAAAAACCGAGATAGGTCATGGAAAGGGACGGAAATTAATTCCCAGCTGCATTTCTTTTAATTTTCAGGCGTTAATTTAAAGGCTCACTCCCAAATCGCGCCTCCCCGGCCCTATGATTGGCTGGATCCCGTCACGGTGGGCGGTACCCTAGCGCTGATTGGCCAGTATCGCTGTCAATCAGCGGGGATGGCGCTTCAGATTGGTTTATTCTGTCACTCCATTGATTACACCGGCCTGCCGCTCGGATAGGTGGGCGGGACCTATGAACGGACCGGTGATTGGACGGTCCGCCTGCCCTCCCCCGCTACTGTCGGCTCAGCCTCCTGTCAATCATGGTTTCGAGACCTGATTAATCGAATCGGAGCGAATCGCTTCTTAAAGCAGTGAGAGTGAGGTGTGGGGACCACAGCTGGCTAGGACCCTCATTGCAGTCACTGCGTTGCCAACAACAAGTGCCCACAACTGTCACACCTTCGCTCCTGAATTTAGAATTGCAGCTGACAGGGATTTCGCATAGAATCCCTACAGTGCAAAAGGAGGCCATTCAGCCCATCGAGTCTCACTGACAACAGTCCCATTTAGACCCTATCCCTGTAACGCCATGCATCTCCCCAAACTAGTCCCGCTGACACTAAGAGGCAATTTACCCTGGCCAATCCACCTAACCCGCACATCTTTGGACACTGAGGGGCAATTTATCATGGCCAATCCACCTAACCTCCATATCTTTGGACACTAAGGGACAATTGAGTGTCAAAGATGTGTGGGTTAGGTGGATTGGCCATGCTAAATTGACCCTTAGTGTCCGAAGATGTGCAGGTTAAGTAGATTGGCCATGCTAAATTGCCCCTTAGTGTCCAAAGATTTCCGGGTTAGGTGGATTAGCCATGCTAAATTGCCACTTGGTGTCCAAAGATGTGTGGGTTAGATAGATTGGCCATGCTAAATTGCCCCTTAGTGTCCAAAGATTTCCGGGTTAGGTGATTAGCCATGCTAAATTGCTGGGTTAGATAGATTGGTGATGCTAAATTGCCCCTTAGCGCCCAAAGATGTGTAGATTAGGGGGGGATAGCTGGGTAAATATATGCGGATAGGGCCTGGGTGGGATGTTATGTTAGAGAGTAGCTGCAGATGTGATGGGGTGAATGGCTTCCTTTTGCATTGTAGGCATGCTATGAAGATTGGTGAGATATAATTGTTCCAGGAACAGTAATCCAGGTTTTAAGAGAAAAGTGAGAAGTATTTGTTTTATTGTCAGCTGGTGTGGGGTTACTGCTCAGTTCACAACATACACAAGTGCAAACATCACAGTTTATCAGAGAAAGCTTGCGAAATGTCAAAGCTTGAATCCGCTGACTCAGAGGGCTGGTTGTTAGTAATATTCAGGATGTGGTCTCACTGTTATTATCCACCCTACAATTCCCCGACAAGTTTGATTTTGATTTGATTTATTACTGTCACATGTATTAGTATTAGTATTGTTTCTTGCACACAACACAGACAAAGTATACCATTCATAGAGAAGGAAAGGAGAGAGTGCAGAATATAGTGTTACAGTCATAGCTAGGGTGTAGAGAAAGATCAACTTAATATTTGATTTACAATTTCCATATGTATTAGGAAATAATACAAAGTATTGTTTCTTGCATGCTATACAAAGCATACTGTTCATAGAGAAGAAAAGGAGACAGTGCAGAATGTAGTGTTACAGTCGTAGCTAGGGTATAGAGAAAGATCAACTTAACGCGAGGTCAGTCCATTCAAAAGTCTGACAGCAGCAGGGAAGAAGCTGTTCTTGAGTCGGTCGGTACGTAACCTCAGACTTTTGTACCATTTCCCAATGGAAGAAGGTGGAAGAGAGAATGTCCGGGGTGCGTGGGGTCCTTAATTATGCTGGCTGCTTTTCCCGAGGCAGCGGGAAGTGTAGACAGAGTCAATAGTTGGGAGGCTGGTTTGCGTGATGGATTGGGCTACATTCACGACGTTTCATAGTTCCTTGATGTCTTGGGCAGAGCAGGAGCCCAGACAAGCTGTGACATAACCAGAAAGAATGTTTTCTATGGTGTAAATGTTAGTGAGAGTCGTAGCGGACATGCCAAATTTCCTTAGACTTCTGAGAAAGTAGAGGCGTTGGTGGGGCTTTCTTAACTATAGTGTCGGCGTGGGGGGGACCAGGACAGGTTGTTAGTGATCTGGACACCTAAAAACTTGGAGTTCTCGACCCTTTCCACTTCATCCCTATTGATGTAGACAGGGGCATGTTCTCCTTTACGCTTCCTGAAGTCGATGAGAATCTCCTTTGTTGACATTGAGGGAGAGATTATTGTTGCTGCACCAGTTCACCAGATTCTCTATCTCATTCCTGTACTCTGTCTCATTATTGTTTGAGAACCGACCCACTACGGTGTCGAATACTTCAGAGGGCGGGTAAACAGTTTGCCGTTAATCTGGAGTCATGTTCAGACAGACCATATCAGGAAGCACGGCACGGTGACACAGTGGGTTAACACTGCTGTCTCACAGAGCCAGGGACCCGGGTTCGATTCCCGGGGGCACGGTGACACAGTGGGTTAACACTGCTGTCCCACAGAGCTAGGGACCTGGGTTTGATTCCCGGGGACACGGTGACACAGTGGGTTAGCACTGCTGCCTCACAGCACCAGGGACCCGGGTTCGATTCCCGGGGGCACGGTGACACAGTGGGTTAACACTGCTGTCTCACAGTGCCAGGGACCCGGGTTCGATTCCCGGGACATGATGACACAGTGGGTTAACACTGCTGTCCACAGCGCCAGGGACCCGGGTTCGATTCCCGGGGGCACGGTGACACAGTGGGTTAACACTGCTGTCTCACAGTGCCAGGGACCCGGGTTCGATTCCCGGGGGCACAGTGACACAGTGGGTTAACACTGCTGTCCCACAGCGCCAGGGACCCGGGTTTGATTCCCGGGGGCAGGGTGACACAGTGGGTTAGCGCTGCTGTCCCACAGAGCTAGGGACCCGGGTTTGATTCCCGGGGGCACGATGACACAGTGGGTTAACACTGCTGTCCCACAGAGCCAGGGACCCGGGTTTGATTCCTGGGGGCACGGTGACACAGTGGGTTAACACTGCTGTCCCACAGAGCCAGGGACCCGGGTTCGATTCCCGGGGGCACGGTGACACAGTGGGTTAACACTGCTGCCTCACAGAGCCAGGGACCCGGGTTCGATTCCCGGGGGGCACGGTGACACAGTGGGTTAACACTGCTGTCTCACAGAGCCAGGGACCCGGGTTCGATTCCCGGGGGCACGGTGACACAGTGGGTTAACACTGCTGTCTCACAGAGCCAGGGACCCGGGTTCGATTCCCGGGGACACGGTGACACAGTGGGTTAACACTGCTGTCTCACAGCGCCAGGGACCCGGGTTCGATTCCCGGCTTGGGTCACTGTCTGTGAGGAGTCTGCACATTCTCCCTGTGTCTGTGTGGGTTTCCTCCCACAGTCCAAAGATGTGCGGGTTAGAGGAATTAGTGGTGTAAATATGTGGGGTTACAGGGATGTGGCTTGTGTGATATTATAGTCGCTGCAGACTTGATGGGCTGAATGGCCTCCTTCTGCACTGCAGGGATTCTATGAAGTTTAAAGTTTATTTATTAGTCACAAGTAAGGCTTACATTAACACTGCAGTGAAATTACAGTGACAATCCCCTAGTTGCACACACTCCAGCGCCTCTTTGGGTTAAACTGAGGGAGAATTTAGCACGGCCCAGTGCACCCTAATCAGCACGTCTTTCAGACTGTGGGAGGAAACCAGAGCCCCCGGAGGAAACCCACGCAGACACGGGGAGAATGTGCAGACTCCACACAGGCAGTGACCCAAGCCGGGAATCGAACCCGGGTCCCTGGCTCTGTGAGACAGCAGTGTTAACCCACTGTGTCACCGTGCCCCCGGGAATCGAACCCAGGTCCCTGGCGCTGTGAGGCAGCAGTGCTAACCCACTGTGCCACCAGTGGGGGTGAGAGTTCAATTTATTCAATGACTCACAGTACCCCCTTGCTCACTGGGGGAGAGAGGCCCACAGACTCACAACGCTCTGAGGGAGTGGGGGAGAATGTGGGACTCGCTCCCACGGGGGGAGTGGGGGAGAATGTGGACTCGCTCCCACGGGGGGAGTGGGGGAGAATGTGGGACTCGCTCCCACGGGGGGAGTGGGGGGAGAATGTGGGACTCGCTCCCACGGGGGGAGTGGGGGAGAATGTGGGACTCGCTCCCACGGGGGGAGTGGGGGAGAATGTGGGACTCACTCCCACGGGGAGTGGGGGAGAATGTGGGACTCGCTCCCACGGGGGGGAGTGGGGGAGAATGTGGGACTCACTCCCACGGGGGGAGTGGGGGGAGAATGTGGGACTCGCTCCCACGGGGGGGAGTGGGGGAGAATGTGGGACTCACTCCCACGGGGGGAGTGGGGGAGAATGTGGGACTCACTCCCACGGGGGGAGTGGGGGAGAATGTGGGACTCACTCCCACGGGGGGAGTGGGGGAGAATGTGGGACTCGCTCCCACGGGGGGAGTGGGGGAGAATGTGGGACTCACTCCCACGGGGGGGAGTGGGGAGAATGTGGGACTCGCTCCCACGGGGGGGAGTGGGGGAGAATGTGGGACTCACTCCCACGGGGGAGTGGGGGAGAATGTGGGACTCGCTCCCACGGGGGAGTGGGGAGAATGTGGGACTCGCTCCCACGGGGGGAGTGGGGGAGAATGTGGGACTCGCTCCCACGGGGGGAGTGGGGGAGAATGTGGGACTCGCTCCCACGGGGGGAGTGGGGGAGAATGTGGGACTCGCTCCCACGGGGAGTGGGGGAGAATGTGGGACTCGCTCCCACGGGGGGGAGTGGGGGAGAATGTGGGACTCGCTCCCACGGGGAGTGGGGAGAATGTGGGACTCGCTCCCACGGGGGGACTGGGGGAGAATGTGGACTCGCTCCCACGGGGGGAGTGGGGGAGAATGTGGGACTCACTCCCACGGGGGGACTGGGGGAGAATGTGGGACTCGCTCCCACGGGGGGACTGGGGGAGAATGTGGGACTCGCTCCCACTGGGGGGACTGGGGGAGGAATGTGGGACTCGCTCCCACGGGGGGACTGGGGGAGAATGTGGGACTCACTCCCACAGGGGTAGTGGGGGAGAATGTGGGACTCGCTCCCACGGGGAGTGGGGGAGAATGTGGGACTCGCTCCCACGGTGGGGAGTGGGGGAGAATGTGGGACTCGCTCCCACGGGGGGACTGGGGGAGAATGTGGGACTCGCTCCCACGGGGGGACTGGGGGAGAATGTGGGACTCGCTCCCACGGGGGAGTGGGGGAGAATGTGGGACTCGCTCCCACGGGGGGAGTGGGGGAGAATGTGGGACTCGCTCCCACGGGGGGGAGTGGGGGAGAATGTGGGACTCGCTCCACGGGGGACTGGGGGAGAATGTGGGACTCGCTCCCACGGGGGGACTGGGGGAGAATGTGGGACTCACTCCCACGGGGGGAGTGGGGGAGAATGTGGGACTCGCTCCCACGGGGGGACTGGGGGAGAATGTGGGACTCGCTCCCACGGGGGGACTGGGGGAGAATGTGGGACTCACTCCCACGGGGAGTGGGGGAGAATGTGGGACTCACTCCCACGGGGAGTGGGGGAGAATGTGGGACTCACTCCCACGGGGAGTGGGGGAGAATGTGGGACTCGCTCCCATGGGGAGTGGGGGAGAATGTGGGACTCACTCCCACGGGGGGAGTGGGGGAGAATGTGGGACTCGCTCCCACGGGGGGAGTGGGGGAGAATGTGGGACTCGCTCCCACGGGGGGAGTGGGGGAGAATGTGGGACTCGCTCCCACAGGGAGTGGGGGAGAATGTGGGACTCGCTCCCACGGGGGGAGTGGGGGAGAATGTGGGACTCGCTCCCACGGGGGGACTGGGGGAGAATGTGGGACTCACTCCCACGGGGGGAGTGGGGGAGAATGTGGGACTCGCTCCCACGGGGGGAGTGGGGGAGAATGTGGGACTCGCTCCCACGGGGGGAGTGGGGGAGAATGTGGGACTCACTCCCACGGGGAGTGGGGGGAGAATGTGGGACTCACTCCCACGGGGAGTGGGGGAGAATGTGGGACTCGCTCCCACGGGGAGTGGGGGAGAATGTGGGACAATCTCCCACAGACACACCCATACGCACAGACACAGATGCACACACTCACTCTCAGATGCACACGCTCGCACCTCTGACACAAAGGCATGCGCGCGCGTGCGCACACACACACATACATTCACTCTCTGTCATATACACACTCCCTTCGACACATATACACAACACTCAGAAACACATGCACTCAGATACACACACACGCTCAGATACACACACACTTTCACGTAGACACACACACAAACTCTCAGATATACCCACATACTATCAGATATACTCTCAGATACACAAACTCTCAGTTACACAGAGATACACACACACACACACACACACGGATACACACTCAGATACACACACACTCTCAGATATACATAAACTCTCAGATGTATATACAAATATACACACATATTCACAAACTCTCAGATACACACACATTTTCATGTAGACACATACACACACTGAGATACACATACACAATCTCTCAGATATACCCACACACTATCAGATATACTCTCTCAGATACACAAACTCTCAGTTTCACACACACACACACTCAGATATACACACACAAACTTGTATACTGTCAGATTCACACACACTCTCAGATACACACACTCTCAGAGATATACATGCTCAATCTTACAGTCACGCACGACTGGCAAACCACACCTCTCTCCCACAGCCTCTGAAAGCAGAGTTCCGAAACACTTCCTTAACTTCTTCTAAAAGAAAACTTGCTGAGAACAGCTTTGGGGTGTGGGAGAAACTACAAACTACCGCACAGTTTAGGGAGCAGGCAGGGCGTCAGTGTGAGCTGGAGCTGGCTGGGGGTTTAAAGAGGACCACTCCTCAGCTCTCGATTTCAAACTCAGTTATCGAAAGTGGCGCGCTGTCTCTCTCTCTCTCTCCCCCAGAGAGCAGCAAAAAAAACAGTGAAACCACACCCTGATGTGATGGAGTGGGTTAAAGTGCAGATCCCCAGACACAGAGTGCTGTGTGGCTAATGGCGGAGACACAGAGAGAGAGAGAGAGAGAAAACACTGTCCCTAAAGTGATACTGCCAGCAGTCTGAAACTTGTCAAAAGTTTGGCGCAATTTCCAGAGGCACCAAGGAACACAGCAGAAAGGCAAGGGGAAACTCCAAGACAAGAGCTGCCCCAGGCCAAGAGGAAACAGGAAACTTTTACCAGGGGCAAGAAACTGATTCGCAACTTTGACAAGAGAAGGACTTTTTTTTACACAGAGTAACAGAGCCGGAACTGTTCAGACCAAACAGAAGTTTGGGTTGAAAACTTACAGGAGGAATTGTGGCGAAATTCGACTGGGAATTGTGTTGAAGTTCTCACCAGGGGATGTGCTGAAATCCCAGCAGGAATTGTGCCGAGGTCCCCCCCAGGAATTGTGCCGAGGTCCCCCCCCAAGGAATTGTGCCGAGATTCCCACCAGGAATTGTGCCGAGATTCCCACCAGGAATTGTGCTGAGGTCCCCCCCAGGAATTGTGGTGGAGTAGAATCATGCTAGGGGTTTAACAGGAGACATCGCACTGAAAGTCAACGAGACCTGTACCAGGGAGGAGACAGACGCAAGATTTAAAGAGAGCGCAACTTGCAAGTTAAACTTCTTCCAAACAAACTCTTTTTTATATCCTGCACCACTCCGAACTGCCCGCCCCGAGAACAAAACTTTTATTTATTTTTCTCCCTGCTGGAGATCCCTCAGTTTCAATTATTTCCCTTTTGTTTTGTGGAGAAAGGGTGAGACAGAGAGAGAGAGAGGAAGGACATACACAAAAGTAAACACAGGGGTTTCCCTTCTCCAAGTTGTTTTGGTTGGATTATCACTCGTTGAGGGGGGAGTGGGTGGTTGCTGTATGGATTGGCAGAGTCTGCTGTCCAGGACTGGGGGCATGAGGGTCTGATCAGGGGTTAATAAGGAGCACTGGTTCGAACCGGTTTGATCCCTGGACTTACGGACGAGGGGGTTGCGGGGAGTGATGCGACTACCCAGGTAGGCCGCCATGGTAGAACCCCACTGGATGAACCTCTTCAGCCGCACTCCCCTGAGCTCGTGGGGGGCGGGCAACCCCCACGGGACGCAGGGGGCTTTCACCAACCCCGTCTGGACGGCCCTCTTCGACTACGAGGCCCACTGCAAAGATGAGCTGACGCTGCGCAAGGGCGACCTGGTGGAGGTGCTGTCCAGGGACTCTGCCATCTCTGGTGACGAGGGCTGGTGGGCGGGCAAGCTTCACAACAAGGTGGGCATCTTCCCCTCCAACTATGTCTCCCTCAAACCGCCGGGCGGCTACGCCAAGCTGCCGGCGGGCGGGCCCGAGGAGCTAGCCGCCCCGGCCGAGGTACCCTTCCGGGAACTGACCCTGCAGGAGGTGATCGGGGTGGGGGGCTTTGGCAAGGTGTACCGGGGCACCTGGCGGGGGCAGCTGGTGGCGGTGAAGGCGGCGCGGCAGGACCCCGATGAGGATATCAGCGCCACGGCGCAGAACGTGAGGCAAGAAGGCCGGCTGTTCGCCATGCTGCGCCACCCCAACATCATCGCCCTGCTCGGGGTGTGCCTTCAGGAGCCCAACCTGTGCCTGATCATCGAGTACGCCTCCGGGGGACCCCTCAACCGGGCACTGGCTGGGCGACGCATCCCCCCCCATGTGCTGGTCAACTGGGCTGTGCAGATCGGCAAGGGCATGCAGTACCTCCACGATGGAGCCATCGTACCCGTCATCCACCGAGACCTCAAATCCAACAACGGTAAGCTCAAGTCTGTCTGTACCGGCACGCAAAACTCTCCAGATTTACCAGAATGATTCAGTTTGATTAGATATTGGCGGGGGCGGGGGGGGAGGAGCGGTTGGTTACTGTATAGATTAGCAGAGTCTGCTGGCCAGAAATGGGGGCATGAGGGTCTGATCAGGGGTTAAGAAGGAGCACTGGTTCCCTGATTTGAAGCGAATGGAACGCTGGACTCCTCGCAACCTGTCATAGAATCCATTTGGTTTGATTTATTATTGTCACGTGTACTGGGAGACAGTGAAAGTATTGTTTCCTGTGTGCAATACAGACAAAGCATACCATTCATAGAGAAGGAAAGGAGAGGGTACAGAATGTAGTGTTACTGCCATAGCTAGGGTGTAGAGAAAGATCAATTTAACATTTCATTTATTATTGCCACGTGTATAGGGATACAGTGAAAAGTATTGTTTCTTGCGCTCTGTTCAGACAAAGCATACCGTTCATAGAGAAGGAAAGAAGAGGGCGCAGAATGTAGTGTTACAGTCACAGCGAGGGTGTAGAGAAAGATCAACTTAATGTGAGGTAGATCCATTCAAAAGTCTGACAACAGCAGGGAAGAAGCTGTTCTTGAGTCGGTCGGTACGGGACCTCAGACTTTCGTACCTTTTTCCCGATGGAAGAAGGTGGAAGAGAGAATGTCCGGGGTGTGTGGGGTCCTTAATTATGCTGGTTGCTTTTCCCGAGGCAGTGGGAAGTGTAGACAGAGTCAATGGATGGGAGGCTGGTTTGCCTGATGTTGGGCTACATTCACAATCTTTTGTAGTTCATTGTGGTCTTAGGCAGAGCAGGAGCCCATACCAAGCTGTGATACACCCAGAAAGGATGCTTTCTATGGTGCATCTGTAAAAGTTGGTGAGTGAGTGGTTGCAAGGATCAAGTATGTGACAGAAGGGACAAGAGAGGGGATGTAGAAACTGTGATTACTCCCCTTTCTGAGCAGGGGAGGTTCAGGGGGAGGTTTAAGTGAACAGTCACATGAGTTTTGGAAGGAGTAAATAAGGAGAGACATTTACAATGGCATCAGGTCAGGAACCAGAGGCAGTACTGTACCCCAGTGTTATACAGCGACAGGCCCGTCCCCACCAGTACTGTACCCCAGTGTTATACAGCGACAGACCCGTCCCCACCAGTACTGTACCCCAGTGTTATACAGCGACAGACCCGTCCCCACCAGTACTGTACCCCAGTGTTATACAGCGACAGACCCGTCCCCACCAGTACTGTACCCCAGTGTTATACAGTGACAGACCCGTCCCCACCAGTACTGTACCCCAGTGTTATACAGTGACAGACCTGTCCCCGCCAGTACTGTACCCCAGTGTTATACAGTGACAGACCCGTCCCTACCAGTACTGTACCCCAGTGTTATACAGCGACAGGCCCGTCCCCACCAGTACTGTACCCCAGTGTTATACAGCGACATGCCCGTCCCCACCAGTACTGTACCCCAGTGTTATACAGTGACAGACCTGTCCCCGCCAGTACTGTACCCCAGTGTTATACAGTGACAGACCCGTCCCCACCAGTACTGTACCCCAGTGTTATACAGCGACAGGCCCGTCCCCACCAGTACTGTACCCCAGTGTTATACAGCGACAGACCCGTCCCCACCAGTACTGTACCCCAGTGTTACACAGCGACAGACCCGTCCCCACCAGTACTGTACCCCAGTGTTATACAGTGACAGACCCGTCCCCAACAGTACTGTACCCCAGTGTTATACAGTGACAGACCCGTCCCCACCAGTACTGTACCCCAGTGTTATACAGTGACAGACCCGTCCCCACCAGTACTGTACCCCAGTGTTATACAGTGACAGACCCGTCCCCACCAGTACTGTACCCCAGTGTTATACAGTGACAGACCCGTCCCCACCAGTACTGTACCCCAGTGTTATACAGTGACAGACCCGTCCCCAGCAGTACGGTACCCCAGTGTTATACAGCGACAGACCCGTCCCCGCCAGTACTGTACCCCAGTGTTATACAGTGACAGACCCATCCCCATCAGTACTGTACCCCAGTGTTATACAGTGACAGACCCATCCCCACCAGTACTGTACCCCAGTGTTATACAGTGACAGACCCGTCCCCACCAGTACTGTACCCCAGTGTTATACAGCGACAGACCCGTCCCCACCAGTACTGTACCCCAGTGTTATACAGCGACAGACCCGTCCCCACCAGTACTGTACCCCAGTGTTATACAGTGACAGACCCATCCCCATCAGTACTGTACCCCAGTGTTATACAGTGACAGACCCATCCCCACCAGTACTGTACCCCAGTGTTATACAGTGACAGACCCGTCCCCACCAGTACTGTACCCCAGTGTTATACAGCGACAGACCCATCCCCACCAGTACTGTACCCCAGTGTTATACAGTGACAGACCCGTCCCCACCAGTACTGTACCCCAGTGTTATACAGTGACAGACCCGTCCCCACCAGTACTGTACCCCAGTGTTATACAGTGACAGACCCGTCCCCACCAGTACTGTACCCCAGTGTTATACAGTGACAGACCCGTCCCCACCAGTACTGTACCCCAGTGTTATACAGTGACAGACCCGTCCCCAGCAGTACGGTACCCCAGTGTTATACAGCGACAGACCCGTCCCCGCCAGTACTGTACCCCAGTGTTATACAGTGACAGACCCATCCCCATCAGTACTGTACCCCAGTGTTATACAGTGACAGACCCATCCCCACCAGTACTGTACCCCAGTGTTATACAGTGACAGACCCGTCCCCACCAGTACTGTACCCCAGTGTTATACAGTGACAGACCCGTCCCCACCAGTACTGTACCCCAGTGTTATACAGTGACAGACCCGTCCCCACCAGATCGATGCTGGCAGGGTGGGAGCTGGGATTCTGGGATGGTGCAGGGAAGGTGGGAGCTGGGATTCTGGGATGGGTGTGGGCAGGGTGGGAGCTGGGATTCTGGGATGGATGCGGGCAGGGTGGGAGCTGGGATTCTGGGATGGATGCGGGCAGGGTGGGAGCTGGGATTCTGGGATGGATGCGGGCAGGGTGGGAGCTGGGATTCTGGGATGGATGGTGTCATGCTGGGAACTGTGACGTATCCACCAGCTCTGCATTAGCCAATAGACTGGCCCCGAAGTGTTGGGAAAGGGATAGCGGGCCCATTCCCACAGGATCACTGGGTGCGAGGTCTGTGTCCACTGAACACATTACCTGGTGGCACAGCGCCAGGGACCCGGGTTCGATTCCCAGCTCGGGTCACTGTCTGTGTGGAGACTGCACATTCTCCCCGTGTCTGCGTGGGTTTCCTCCCACCGTCCAAAAGATGTGCGGGTTAAGTGGATTGGCCATGCTAAAATTGCCTCTTAGTGTCTTGGTGCTAGCTAGGATAAATACATGGGGTTATGTGTATCAGGCCTCGGTGGGATGTGGTTGGTGCAGAATCGATGGGCTGAATGGCCTCCTTCTGCACTGTAAGGATTCTAGGATTAGCTTCCTTATCTGTGGTCTCAAACCTGCCACCGGGGGGGGGGTTCCCTCTGACTCCCTGGGCTCTTGGGTGGGACATGGACCATGGCAGCACCTCACCCAGCAGGGATGGAGCCCTGATGTGATGACGGTGTGAGCCAGTTGGTGCACAGCAAGATCCCACACACGCTGCAATGGGATAGGTGACCAGCCACAAGGCAGAGGCTGTCCACCTGGGATGCTGTGATTAAAACTGGTAACTGTGGCCATCATGTGAGCCATGAGGATCCACAATATCTCACACTCTCGCTCATTCTCCCTCTGTCTGCTTCTCTCGTTCCCTCCCTCGCTCCTCCTCTCCCCCTCCCTCGCTCCTCCTCTCCCCCTCCCTCGCTCCTCCTCTCCCCCTCCCTCGCTCCTCCTCTCCCCCTCCCTCGCTCCTCCTCTCCCCCTCCCTCGCTCCTCCTCTCCCCCTCCCTCGCTCCTCCTCTCCCCCTCCCTCGCTCCTCCTCTCCCCCTCCCTCGCTCCTCCTCTCCCCCTCCCTCGCTCCTCCTCTCCCCCTCCCTCGCTCCTCCTCTCCCCCTCCCTCGCTCCTCCTCTCCCCCTCCCTCGCTCCTCCTCTCCCCCTCCCTCGCTCCTCCTCTCCCCCTCCCTCGCTCCTCCTCTCCACCCTCCCTCGCTCCTCCTCTCCTTCCCCCGCTCCTGCTCTCTCCTTCCCTCGCTCCTCCTCTCTCCCTCCCGCGCTCCTCCTCTCCCTCTCGATCTTCCTCGTTGCTTGCTCTCACTCACTTGATCTCTCAGACGCGTACTCTCTCCTGCTGTCTCCTCTCCTGCCCCTGCCCTCTCCCGCTCGCTTGAGCTCTCTCCCACGTACTGTCTCCCGTCCATTCTCTCCCTTTCGCTCTTCCTTGTTGATTACTCCTGCTCACAGGCGCCCTCCCCCTCGCTCGCACATGCCCTCCCCCTCGCTCGCGCACCCTTTCCCCCTCGCTCACATTCCCTCTACCTGATCCTGGTTCAGGGATCCCTGGTGGAACCTGATCTCTGAGTGGCTTCAAGAAGGAGATAGATATATTTCTAATATACAGGCTAAAGGGGAACAGTTGGGGGGGTGGATTTGAGACCAGGGAGAGATCAGTCATGTCCGATAGAATGGCAGAGCAGGCTTGATGGGCTGAATGGCCTCTGTCTGCTCTGGATTCCTGTGTGGTTCTGCTATCCCAGGAGTCATGGGGCTTATGGATTGCAGCAGGCTCCCAGAGCAGAGAGGGGCCCACCTTTCAGTGGTCTGAATTGGGTTAGGAAGGTGCCAGTGTAGTTAAAACCAAATCCAAGATGTTTAAGGTTAGTCTCTGGAGGTTCAGATGGGCCTGAGAGCCCTTTGATGCTGTGCTGGGGGTGAAGGAGGAGCGGGGGGACACACTGAGAATTGGGGTCAGATTAACACAGTGCCCAGATCGACTGAGACTCTGCTGGTCCTCAAACATCCCGGTCACCCTGCTATCGGGAGCATGTTATTAAACTGGAAAAGGGGGAAAACGAGATTTACACGGATATAACCGGGACTGGAATGTGTGAGTTATACGGAGAGGCTGGATAGGCTGGGACCTTTCCTCCCTGGAGTGTAGGAGAATGAGGGGTGACCCTTAGAGAGGTTTATAAAATCATGAGGGGCATCGATAAGGTGAACAACCAAGATCTCTTCCCCCAGGGTAGGGGAATCCAAAACTAGAGGGTGTAGGTTTAAGGTGAGAGGGGACCCGAGAGATAGCTTCTCCACACGGAGGGTGGTGTGTGGATGGAATGAGGGGGTGGTAGAGGTGAGTACAATGACAACATTTAAAGGACATTTGGATAGGTACACAGATGGGGAAAGGTTTAGAGGGATGTGGGCCCAACGCAGACAAATGGGACTAGTTCAGTGTAGGAAACTGGGTCAGCATGGAGGAGTTGGGCTGAAGGGCCTGTTTCCGTGTTGTCCATCAAAGTTGATCTTTCTCCGCATCCTAGCTGTGACTGTAACACTCTCCTGCACTCTCGCCTTTCCTTCTCTATGAACAGTATGCTTTGTCTGTATAGTGCGCAAGAAACAATACTTTTCATCGTATACCAATAAATTTTGATTTGATTTATTATTGTCGCATATAATCGCATACAGTGAAAAGTATTGTTTCTTGCGCGCCATACAGACAAAGCATACCATTCATAGAGAAGGAAAGGAGAGGGTGCAGAATGTAGTGTTACAGTCACAGCGAGGGTGTAGAGAAAGATCAGCTTAATGTGAGGTAGGTCCATTCAAAAGTCTGACAGCAGCAGGGAAGAAGCTGTTCTTGAGTCGGTCGGTACGTGACCTCAAACTTTTGTATCTTTTTCCTGACAGAAGAAGGTGGAAGAGAGAATGTCCGGGGTGTGTGGGGGGATCCTTAATTATGCCGGCTGCTTTTCCCGAGGCAGCGGGAAGTGTAGACAGAGTCAATGGATGGGAGGCTGGTTTGTGAGATGGATTGGGCTACATTCACCACCCTTTTGTAGTTTCTTGTGGTCTTGGGCAGAGCAGGAGCCCAGACCAAGCTGTGATACAACCAGAAAGAATGCTTTCTATGGGGCATCTGTAAAAGTTGGTGAGAGTTGTAGCGGACATGCCAAATTTCCTTAGTCTTCTGAGAAAGTAGAGGCGTTGGTGGGGCTTTCTTAACTATAGTGTTGGCGTGGGGGGGGGAAACCATTAAAAGGCGTTTGGACAGGTACATGGATGGGGAAAGGTTTAGAGGGATACAGGTCCAACACAGGCAAATGGGACTCGTTCAGGTTTGTAAACCTGGTCGGCATGGACAAGATGGGCTGAAGGGCCTGTTTCCGTGCTGTACATCAAAGCTGATCTTTCTCTACACCCTCGCTGTGACTGTAACACGACATTCTGCACCCTCTCCTTTCCTTCTCTGTGAACAGTATGCTTTGTCTGTACAGCGCACAAGAAACAATACTTTTCACTGTATGTTAATACATGTGACAATAATAAATCAAATGGAAATAAAATCAAACATCTCTGACTTTACGCCTAGACCCCAAGTGCCCAAGGAATAATATTTAGTTTTTATGGTTTATTTATTAGTGTCACAAGTAGACTTACATTTACACTGCAATGAAGTTACTGTGAAGATCCCCTAGTCGCCACACTCTGGCGCCTGTTTGGGTTACTCTGAGGGAAAATATAACACAATCCAAAGCACCTACCACCTGACCTCGGAGGGAGTACGGTATCAGAATGGTCGCTGGACTATACGAGGGTTAAATTGCGAGGGGAGGCTGTACGCAGAGCAGGGTGGTGACTTTTTAATTTATTCCTGAAGGCATTGCTGGCTTGGCCAGGAGTTTATCATCCAAACCTAATAGCTCAAAACTCTCCTGGAACTGAGAAAGTTAAGGGTTCATTTAGAACCATAGAGGTTTACAGCAGGGAAACAGGCCCTTCGGCCCAACTTGTCCATGCCACCTTTTTTTTTAAACCACTAAGCTAATCCCAATTGCCCACATTTGACCCATATCCCTCTATACCCATCTTACCCATGTAACTGTCTAAACGCTTTTTAAAAATTGTACCCACCTCTACTACTGCCTCTGGCAGCTCGTTCCAGACACTCACCACCCTCTGTGTGAAAAAATTGCCCCTCTGGACCCTTTTGTATCTGTCCCCTCTCACCTTAAACCTCTGCCCTCTAGTTTTAGACTCCCCTACCTTTGGGAAAAGATATTGACTATCTAGCTGATCTGTGCCCCTCATTATTTTATAGACCTCTATAAGATCACCCCTCAGCCTCCTACGCTCCAGAGAAAAAAGTCCCAGTCTATCCAGCCTCTCCTTATAACTCAATCCATCAAGTCCCGGTAGCATCCTAGTAAATCCTTTCTGCACTCTTTCTAGTTTAATAATATCCTTTCTATAATAGGGTGACCAGAACTGTACACAGTATTCCAAGTGTGGCCTTACTAATGTCTTGATCAAAGGGATTGAGGGAACCTGATGGGGGCAGAGGGAGAGAAATGGCCCCCAGTTGTCGGGGTGTCCAGGGTTAGGGGGGATAGAATCTTAAAACTCAGAGGCCGTGTTGTCAGGCGTGACATTAGGAAACTTTCCTCGGTGAGTACACAAACACTTGTTGGATATGGGCCAAGGGGCAGCTTTATAGAGTGATGTCTGTCAGTTAGCATTGAATGGCAGGGGGTAGGAGAAGCTAGAGGGTCTGAATGGCCTCTCCCCTACTTTCTGAAGGAATTCTGACTGCAGCATTCCCAGGATTCGGAGGAATTCAAATCCAAATGTTCCCTAAATGTACTGAGACTCAAAATCCTGCTCCCGGTAGTTGGGCAGTGGTTCGCATATGTGTATGTATGTGTGTGTGTACGCGGGTTCGTGTTGTGTGGTGTGTGTGTATGTGTGTGTGTGTGTGTGTGTGCGCGCGCGCGCGTCTGTGCGTCTGTATACACACAGGTTCCTGTTGTGTGCCTGTGTGCGTGTGTGTTTGTGTGTACGTGGGTTCCTGTTTTGTGTGTGTGAGTGAATGTGTGTGTGTATCTGTCAGGATGTGTGTCTGTCAGGGTATCTGTCTGTCTATCTGTCAGGGTGTGTGTGTGTGTGTCTGTCTGTCTGTCAGGGTGTGTGTGTGTGTGTCTGTCTGTCTGTCAGGGTGTGTGTGTGTGTCTGTCAGGTTGTTTGTCTGTCAGGGTGTCTGTTTGTCAGGGTGTCTGTCTGTCTATCAGGGTGTGTGTTTGTCAGGGTATCTGTCTGTCAGGGTGTGTGTCTGTCTGTCTGTCAGGGTATCTGTCTGTCAGCGTGTCTGCCCATCAGGGTGTGCGTGCGTGTGTGCGTGCGTGTGTGCGTGCGTGTGTGCGTGCGTGTGTGTGTGTGCGTGTGTGTCTGTCAGGGTGTCAGTGTTTTTTCACAGTTAGTTTTGGAGAATAACAGGAAGCCAGGTTGGCGGTTGGTTGTACGCACTCTGATTGCACAGCCTGCAGCTCTGGGCAGGATGTTACCTGGCTCCCTGCTTGTCTTACCAGGGCCCAGCCGTCACACTGGAAGAGCAGGCAACTAGCTGACAGGCTGGAGGGGGAGAATTCCCCATACCCTCACACACACTAACCCCCCCCTCAGCTGGGGGCCCGCAGTCAAGCCACAGCACATTTACCCCGGATAGATCCACACCTGTAACACCCCTGGGTGCCAGCGTGACAGGGTTAGGTACAGGTGCGATGCCCTGTGTGGGCGAATTGCCAGTTTGGCCTCAGGATCATGAGGTGGCAGGGGAAGACTCAACACTTGTGGAATCTGAGGTGGTTTCTCACCACGCATTCCCCAGCGAGGAACACTCGAAACCAACGCCCTGCAGCCATTTGAGGCAAAGCAAGATCCCACAACCTGCGACCTGATCAATACCCACTTGGTCTGTTATTATGGGATGGCTGCTGTCTGGTGAAGGGTGGCATGAAGCTACCTGGGAACCCCTCAACACCCCCAGCTCTCCTGTAATCGTGGCTTCTGTCCACAACGGGAGGAGAGACTGAAAAACAGGCTCCTCTGACAGTGCGGCGCTCCCTCAGCACTGACCCTCCCACAGTGCGGCGCTCCCTCTGGCACTGACCCTCCCACAGTGCGGGACTCCCTCAGCACTGACCCTCCCACAGTGCGGCGCTCACTCAGCACTGACCCTCCCACAGTGCGGTGCTCCCTCAGCACCGACCCTCCCACAGTGCGGCGCTCCCTCAGCACCGACCCTCCCACAGTGCGGCGCTCCCTCAGCACTGACCCTCTGACAGTGCTGCACTCCCTCAGCACCGACCCTCCCACAGTGCGGCGCTCCCTCGGCACTGACCCTCCCACAGTGCGGCGCTCCCTCGGCACTGACCCTCCCACAGTGCGGCGCTCCCTCGGCACTGACCCTCCCACAGTGCGGCGCTCCCTCAGCACTGACCCTCCCGCAGAGCAGCGCTCCCTCAGCACTGACCCTCCCACAGTGCAGCGCTCCCTCAGCACTGACCCTCCCACAGTGCGGCGTTCCCTCAGCACCGACCCTCCCACAGTGCAGCACTCCGTCAGCACTGACCCACAGTGCGGTGCTCCCTCAGCACTGTGTGTTACAGTGAGGGGTGTGGGGTATATCAGTGTTACGGTGAGGGGTGTGGGACATATCAGTGTTACAGTGAGGGGTATGGGGTATATCAGTGTTACAGTGAGGGGTGTGGGGTATATCAGTGTTACAGTGAGGGGTGTGGGGTATATCAGTGTTACAGTGAGGGGTGTGGGGTATATCAGTGTTACAGTGAGGGGGTGTGGGGTATATCAGTGTTACAGTGAGGGGGGTGTGGGGTATATCAGTGTTACAGTGAGGGGGGTGTGGGGTATATCAGTGTTACAGTGAGGGGGGTGTGGGGTATATCAGTGTTACAGTGAGGGGGGTGTGGGGTATATCAGTGTTACAGTGAGGGGTGTGGGGTATATCAGTGTTACAGTGAGGGGTGTGGGGTATATCAGTGTTACAGTGAGGGGTGTGGGGTATATCAGTGTTACAGTGAGGGGGGTGTGGGGTATATCAGTGTTACAGTGAGGGGGTGTGGGGTATATCAGTGTTACAGTGAGGGGGGTGTGGGGTATATCAGTGTTACAGTGAGGGGGTGTGGGGTATATCAGTGTTACAGTGAGGGGGGTGTGGGGTATATCAGTGTTACAGTGAGGGGGGTGTGGGGTATATCAGTGTTATAGTGAGGGGGTGTGGGGTATATCAGTGTTACAGTGAGGGGGGTGTGGGGTATATCAGTGTTACAGTGAGGGGGGTGTGGGGTATATCAGTGTTACAGTGAGGGGGGTGTGGGGTGGGTATATCGGAGGGTGTTGTGCTGAGGGACTTGTGTGTACAGTGTTGAGTTGTGGATATTGTGTGTGTGGAAAATTGGTGTTGGGGGATTAAATCCGTGTAAAGAAGTCTTCATCAGATCCTCCTCCCACACGTTTGACGCTGTTCAAATCAACTTCCTCCTTTAGAATTCTTAAATATAGAGCAGTCAGTGCTGAGTCAGCCTGCGTTGATAATTGAGGTCCTGTTGCCAGCCACACCCTGCCCGAACCCTCGCGTCCGAGGTGATATTGAGGGAGGGACGTCAGGGTGGATAGGGTTCCTGGTGCCATTGGGGGTAGGGAGTGAGGGGGAAGTCATTCTGACCCTTTTGGGATTCTATTCCCACCATGGCAACTGGAGTAGGCCTCAGGCCTGCCTCCTTGTGTTGCCATGTGAGGCCTAGCGGGTCAGGCTTCTTGTTCAACAGCACCCCCGCCCAGCGTGGCGGACCGAGCCACACCACAGAGCCATCAGAAAGAGCACTCCATCTCCATGGAAAAGTGTTAAGAGGCAGATCTGGAGCAACACGCAGTGATCCAGAGTGGGTGGCAATGTCAAAGTGCACTGTTGCCACTGGCAACTGCTGCCCACTAGGCCTCTGTTTGTTCCAGAGTTAGCCTACACTCTACAGTACTCGTGACATTTAACCCACGGGTGTGTTTTACAGCTGAGAGACACGTTTCCCCTTAACCCCATTGCT
Source organism: Carcharhinus amblyrhynchos (assembly GCF_965287045.1). Classification (NCBI taxonomy): domain Eukaryota; kingdom Metazoa; phylum Chordata; class Chondrichthyes; order Carcharhiniformes; family Carcharhinidae; genus Carcharhinus; species Carcharhinus amblyrhynchos. The sequence goes on along the minus strand of NW_027650087.1, from coordinate 155,633 downwards.
CCCACACTTTGCAGCTCCAGCTGAACTCAGACATTGGATTGCCGCTCAGGGGAGTCGGGGGGGGGGGAGAATCCCCTCCCGTTTGATTCCGTACACTAGCTTCTCTCTCTTTCTGTCTGTCTCTCTCTCTTTCTGTCTGTCTCTCTCTTTCTGTCTCTCTTTCTGTCTCTTTCTGTCTGTCTCTCTCTCTTTCTGTCTCTTTCTTTCTATCTCTCTCTCTCTTTGTCTGTCTCTCTCTCTCTTTCTGTCTCTTGCTCTCTCTCTTTCTGTCTCTTTCCCTCTCTTTCTGACTCGCTCTCTCTTTCTCACTCTGTCTCTCTATATGTCTCAGTCTCTCTCTCTCTCTCTCTCTCTATGTGTCTGACAGTCTGTCGTGTGTGTGAGTGTCTGCCTGTCTGTCTGTCTGTCATGGAGTCAACATTTATCTCTCACCCACAATCACTCAGTCATATGATCTGGCTTGTTATCACATTGTGGGATCTTGCTGTGTACACATTGGCACCAACCAGTCCCACATTACAACACTTACTCATTTTATACAGTGAGAGACCCGTCCCCCTATACCCCAGTGTTATACAGTGACAGACCCGTCCCCACCAGTACTGTACCCCAGTGTTATACAGTGACAGACCCGTCCCCACCAGTACTGTACCCCAGTGTTATACAGTGACAGACCCGTCCCCATCATTACTGTACCCCAGTGTTATACAGCGACAGACCCGTCCCCACCAGTACTGTACCCCAGTGTTATACAGTGACAGACCCGTCCCCATCATTACTGTACCCCAGTGTTATACAGTGACAGACCCGTCCCCACCAGTACTGTACCCCAGTGTTATACAGTGACAGACCCGTCCCCACCAGTACTGTACCCCAGTGTTATACAGTGACAGACCCGTCCCCACCAGTACTGTAACCCAGTGTTATACAGTGACAGACCCGTCCCCACCAGTACTGTACCCCAGTGTTATACAGTGACAGACCCGTCCCCACCAGTACTGTACCCCAGTGTTATACAGTGAGAGACCCGTCCCCACCAGTACTGTACCCCAGTGTTATACAGTGACAGACCCGTCCCCACCAGTACTGTACCCCAGTGTTATACAGTGACAGACCCGTCCCCACCAGTACTGTACCCCAGTGTTATACAGCGACAGACCCGTCCCCACCAGTACTGTACCCCAGTGTTATACAGCGACAGACCCGTCCCCACCAGTACTGTACCCCAGTGTTATACAGTGACAGACCCGTCCCCACCAGTACTGTACCCCAGTGTTATACAGTGACAGACCCGTCCCCACCAGTACTGTACCCCAGTGTTATACAGTGACAGACCCGTCCCCACCAGTACTGTACCCCAGTGTTATACAGTGACAGACCCATCCCCACCAGTACTGTACCCCAGTGTTATACAGTGACAGACCCATCCCCACCAGTACTGTACCCCAGTGTTATACAGCGACAGACCCGTCCCCACCAGTACTGTACCCCAGTGTTATACAGTGACAGACCCGTCCCCCTGTACCCCAGTGTTATACAGTGACAGACCCGTCCCCACCAGTACTGTACCCCAGTGTTATACAGTGACAGACCCGTCCCCACCAGTACTGTACCCCAGTGTTATACAGTGACAGACCCGTTCCCACCAGTACTGTACCCCAGTGTTATACAGCGACAGACCCGTCCCCGCCATTACCGTACCCCAGTGTTATACAGCGACAGACCCGTCCCCACCAGTACTGTACCCCAGTGTTATACAGCGACAGACCCGTCCCCGCCAGTACTGTACCCCAGTGTTATACAGTGACAGACCCGTCCCCACCAGTACTGTACCCCAGTGTTCCTCACGGAAGGATTTATGGGAAACTGGAGGAATTGGGAAGCGAACTATTGGGACTGTTGGCAGAGAGAGCGAGTGTAGGGAGGGGAGACTGTGAGCCATCGCAGTCCAGTGGACTGTGTCAGGAGGATGAGTTTGTGTGTGTGTGGCTGTTGAGACTGTGAATCTCTGACCACTTACAGGAGGGCGTTGCATCGATGCTATTTTTGTCACCTGCCAGCCACACTCAAGCCTCCCTCAGAAGTTCAGAAGAATCCGATTGTTAGTGCAGTCTGAGGAATCTGTTCTATGCATTTGTTTGCGTCCTTAGTTACTAAGGAGTTGCCCTTTATTGAAAAATAAGTTCTCCCTCACCCACCGCAAACTTGGAGTGTTTTTGACAACTTCTGGGCCTAAAAATTAGGCTTGGCTACTACCAGTTCGCATCTCCATGGCAATTCTCAATTTTCCAAAGCACATTCAGGAATAAAATTGTCCGGAAGCGAATGGTGGACACTTTTACATCACCAACTGGAGAGCTGGCCCAAATCCAACCTCAAGTTGGTGATGTGGTTCAGTAGGCCTGTGGCCTTTACCAGGCCTCTGCAGCCCAACCTGACACTCACTCCATAGCTGCTGAAGAAAGGATGGGAAAGGAGAGGGGTGGGTGGTGGAGAAGAGGGATTAACAAAGAACACAAGGCCTCTGGGCAGAGAGTCTCCACAACAGCAACACCCACAGAGCGAGGGCCAGCAAGCAGCGCTATGTTAACAATGGCAGGAAATGCGTCTGAACTGCAAAGGGGAAGTAGAGTGTGGCCAGCAAACGCTTGGAATAAAGGTTCCCTTTGTGTTGAGTTTGTTGTTTTCGACTTTCAGCGGGCATCCTAGCCCATAATTAGATCATAGGATTCCTGCAATGCAGAAGGAGGCCATTCAGCCCATCGAGTCTGTGCTGACCACAATCCCACCCAGCCCTATTCCCCAAACATTTACCCTTGCTAGTCCCCTCACACTGGGGTCAATTTGACATGTCAAATCCATCTAATCCACACATCTTTGGACACTAAGGGACAATTTAGCATGGCCAATCCACCTAACCTACACATCTTTGGACACCAAGGGGCAATTCAGCATGGCCAATCCACTTAACCGCATATTTTTGGACTGTGGGAAGAAATCAGAGCACCCGGAGGAAACCCTCGCAGACACAGGGAGAATGTGCAGACTCCACACAGACAGTGACCCAAGCTGGGATTCGAACCCGGGTCCCTGGCGCTGTGAGGCAGCAGTGTTAACCCACTGTGTCACCGTGCCCCCGGGAATCGAACCCGGGTCCCTGGCTCTGTGAGACAGCAGTGTTAACCCACTGTGTCACCGTGCCCCCGGGAATCGAACCCGGGTCCCTGGCGCTGTGAGACAGCAGTGTTAACCCACTGTGTCACCGTGCCGCTGGGAATCGAACCCGGGTCCCTGGCTCTGTGAGACAGCAGTGCTAACCCACTGTGTCACCGTGCCCCCGGGAATCGAAACTGGGTCCCTGGCGCTGTGAGACAGCAGTGTTAACCCACTGTGTCACCGTGCCCCCGGGAATCGAACCCGGGTCCCTGGCTCTGTGAGACAGCAGTGTTAACCCACTGTGTCACCGTGCCCCCGGGAATCGAACCCGGGTCCCTGGCGCTGTGAGACAGCAGTGTTAACCCACTGTGTCACCGTGTCCCCGGGAATCGAACCCGGGTCCCTGGTGCTGTGAGACAGCAGTGTGAACCCACTGTGTCACCGTGTCCCCGGGAATCGAACCCGGGTCCCTGGCGCTGTGAGACAGCAGTGTTAACACACTGTGTCACCGTGTCCCCGGGAATCGAACCCGGGTCCCTGGCGCTGTGAGACAGCAGTGTTAACCCACTGTGTCACCGTGCCCCCGGGAATCGAACCCGGGTCCCTGGTGCTGTGAGACAGCAGTGTTAACACACTGTGTCACCGTGTCCCCGGGAATCGAACCCGGGTCCCTGGCTCTGTGAGACAGCAGTGTTAACCCACTGTGTCACCGTGTCCCCGGGAATCGAACCCGGGTCCCTGGCTCTGTGAGACAGCAGTGTTAACCCACTGTGTCACCATGCCCCCGGGAATCGAACCCGGGTCCCTGGCTCTGTGAGACAGCAGTGTTAACCCACTGTGTCACCATGCCCCCGGGAATCGAACCCGGGTCCCTGGCGCTGTGAGGGGGCAGTGCTAACCCACTGTGTCACCGTGTCCCCGGGAATCGAACCCGGGTCCCTGGCTCTGTGAGACAGCAGTGTTAACCCACTGTGTCACCGTGCCCCCGGGAATCGAACCCGGGTCCCTGGCTCTGTGAGACAGCAGTGTTAACCCACTGTGTCACCGTGTCCCCGGGAATCGAACCCGGGTCCCTGGCACTGTGAGACAGCAGTGTTAACCCACTGTGTCACCGTGCCCCCGGGAATCGAACCCGGGTCCCTGGCTCTGTGAGACAGCAGTGTTAACCCACTGTGTCACCGTGCCCCCGGGAATCGAACCCGGGTCCCTGGCTCTGTGAGACAGCAGTGTTAACCCACTGTGTCACCGTGTCCCCGGGAATCGAACCCGGGTCCCTGGCTCTGTGAGACAGCGGTTAACCCACTGTGTCACCGTGTCCCCGGGAATCGAACCCGGGTCCCTGGCTCTGTGAGGCAGCAGTGTTAACCCACTGTGTCACCGTGCCCCCGGGAATCGAACCCGGGTCCCTGGCGCTGTGAGACAGCAGTGTTAACCCACTGTGTCACCGTGCCCCCGGGAATCGAACCCGGGTCCCTGGCACTGTGAGACAGCAGTGTTAACCCACTGTGTCACCGTGCCCCCGGGAATCGAACCCGGGTCCCTGGCTCTGTGAGACAGCAGTGTTAACCCACTGTGTCACCGTGTCCCCGGGAATCGAACCCGGGTCCCTGGCTCTGTGAGACAGCAGTGTTAACCCACTGTGTCACCGTGCCCCCGGGAATCGAACCCGGGTCCCTGGCTCTGTGAGACAGCAGTGATAACCCACTGTGTCACCGTGCCCCCGGGAATCGAACCCGGGTCCCTGGCGCTGTGAGGCAGCAGTGCTAACCCACTGTGTCACCGTGTCCCCGGGAATCGAACCCGGGTCCCTGGCGCTGTGAGGCAGCGGTGTTAACCCACTGTGTCACCGTGCCCCCGGGAATCGAATCCGGGTCCCTGGCGCTGTGAGGCAGCAGTGCTAACCCACTGTGTCACCGTGTCCCCGGGAATCGAACCCGGGTCCCTGGCGCTGTGAGGCAGCGGTGTTAACCCACTGTGTCACCGTGTCCCCGGGAATCGAACCCGGGTCCCTGGCGCTGTGAGACAGCAGTGTTAACCCACTGTGTCACCGTGTCCCCGGGAATCGAACCCGGGTCCCTGGCGCTGTGAGGCAGCAGTGTTAACCCACTGTGTCACCGTGCCCCCGGGAATCGAACCCGGGTCTCTGGCTCTGTGAGACAGCAGTGTTAACCCACTGTGTCACCGTGTCCCCAGGAATCGAACCCGGGTCCCTGGCTCTGTGAGACAGCAGTGTTAACCCACTGTGTCACCGTGCCCCCGGGAATCGAACCCGGGTCCCTGGCTCTGTGAGACAGCAGTGTTAACCCACTGTGTCACCGTGCCCCCGGGAATCGAACCCGGGTCCCTGGCTCTGTGAGACAGCCGTGATAACCCACTGTGTCACCGTGCTGCCCTCATTATTCCCCCCCCCGCCCCCGATGCTGTCATCAATTCCTGCCCACAGCCCATGAAAAGAATTGGTGGGAATTCAGAGCGAGAGAGAGAGAGAGAGACCTGGCTAGAAGCTGGGGTGTGTATGTAGCATCACCGATGGGCGCTCAGAGGAGAGCTACAGGGGAGAGAGAGGGGGAGATGGAGGGTGGTGGGGCGAGGCAAACATGGCTTTTGATAAGTGTGCATACACATCTCCGAGCGAGCGAGAGAGAGAGAGAGATGCTGATTGCATTCACCACTGGTGCAGAGCCTGTCTGCCATCAGTCTGCCACAACAGGAAGCAAGAGCTTTTGTTCAGTTCTTGATCTCTGACCCTGACTTGCTGAGGCACACAAAGCAATGGCCTGACCCTCCCCCACAGCCTCCCAAACCACCCCCCCCCCCCCCCCACCAACACCCGCCAGTCCCTGCCACCGTCCCCCCTCCCGCCTGTCTTCCCTAACTCCTTTCCTGTTGTGGCTTTCTCTGCCTCGGACAGCTGTAGCTGCTACGTGGGAGGGAACGTAGGGTGGCTGGAGATGTCAGGCCTTGCGCCCCGCCCGACCTCCCCCCCCCCACCGACCTCCCCCCCCCCCCCCCCCCCCCCCCCGGGAGTGTGTTGTCCATTGATAGGGTGGTGGGTGCCTGGAACTCGCTGCTGGGGGAGGGAGTGGAAGCGGATACGATAGTGAGTTTTAAGGGGCATCTGGACAAATCCATGAATAGGATGGGAATAGAGGGATATGGTCCCCGGAAGGGTAGGGGGTTTAGTTCATTCGGGGCAGCATGGTCAGTGCAGGCTTGGAGGGGCCGAAGGGCCTGTTCCTGTGCTGGAATTTTCTTTGTTCTTTGTTCTTCTGTATCTCTCCCCTCTCACCTTAAACCTCTGCCCTCTAGTTTTAGACTCCCCTACCTTTGGGAAAAGATATTGACTATCGAGCTGATCTGTGCCCCTCATTATTTTACAGACCTCTATTAGATCACCCCTCAGCCTCCTACACTCCAGAGAAAAAAGTCCCAGTCTATCCAGCCTCAAACCATCAAGTCCCAGTATATCCTAGTAAATCTTTTCTGCACTCTTTCTAGTTTAATAATATCCTTTCTATAATAGGGTGACCAGAACTGGACACAGTATTCCAAGTGTGGCCTTACTAATGTCTTGTACAACTGTTTTTTGTTCTTTGACACTGACACAGTGGGTTAACACTGCTGTCTCACAGCGCCAGGGACCCGGGTTCGATTCCCGGGGACACGGTGACACAGTGGGTTAACACTGCTGTCTCACAGAGCCAGGGACCCGGGTTCGATTCCCGGGGGCACGGTGACACAGTGGGTTAACACTGCTGTCTCACAGCGCCAGGGACCCGGGTTCGATTCCCGGGGACACGGTGACACAGTGGGTTAACACTGCTGTCTCACAGCGCCAGGGACCCGGGTTCGATTCCCGGGGACACGGTGACACAGTGGGTTAACACTGCTGCCTCACAGAGCCAGGGACCCGGGTTCGATTCCCGGGGACACGGTGACACAGTGGGTTAACACTGCTGTCTCACAGCGCCAGGGACCCGGGTTCGATTCCCGGGGACACGGTGACACAGTGGGTTAACACTGCTGTCTCACAGCGCCAGGGACCCGGGTTCGATTCCCGGGGACACGGTGACACAGTGGGTTAACACTGCTGTCTCACAGCGCCAGGGACCCAGGTTCGATTCCCGGGGGCATGGTGACACAGTGGGTTAACACTGCTGTCTCACAGAGCCAGGGACCCGGGTTCGATTCCCGGGGGCACGGTGACACAGTGGGTTAACACTGCTGCCTCACAGCGCCAGGGACCCGGGTTCGATTCCCGGGGGGCACGGTGACACAGTGAGTTAGCACTGCTGTCTCACAGAGCCAGGGACCTGGGTTCGATTCCCGGGGGCACGGTGACACAGTGGGTTAGCACTGCTGTCTCACAGAGCCAGGGACCTGGGTTCGATTCCCGGGGGGCACGGTGACACAGTGGGTTAGCACTGCTGTCTCACAGAGCCAGGGACCTGGGTTCGATTCCCGGGGGCACGGTGACACAGTGGGTTAACACTGCTGCCTCACAGCGCCAGGGACCCGGGTTCGATTCCCAGCTTGGGTCACTGTCTGTGTGGAGTCTGCACATTCAACCCGTGTCTGCGTGGGTTTCCTCCGGGTGCTCCGGTTTCCTCCCACAGTCTGAAAGATGTGCTGGTTCGGTGGCTTGGCTGTGCTAAATTCTCCCTCAGTGTAACCCGAACAGGCGCTGGAGTGTGGTGACTAGGGGAATTTCACAGTAACTTCATTGCAGTGTTAATGTAAGCCAACCTGTGACAGTGAGAAATAAACTTAAAATTTGAAACATAGAAACTAGAAGCAGGAGGAGGCCATTCAGCCCTTCCAATCTGCTCCACCCTTCATCACCATCATGGCTGATCATCCAGTTAAATATCCTGATTTCCCCCCCCACTTACCCCCAATATCCCTCGATCCCTTTAGCCCCAAGAGTGATATCTAATTCCTTCCTGAAATCACACAACGTTTTGGCCTCAACTACTTTCTGTGGGAGTGAATTCCACCGCTCTCTGGGTGAAGAAATTTCCCCTCACCTCAGTTCTAAAAGGTTTACCCCGAATCCACAGACTATTTGATTTGATTTATTATTGTCATGTGTTAACATACAGTGAAAAGTATTGTTTCTTGCGCGCTTTCCAGACAAAGCATACCGTTCATAGAGAAGGAAAGGAGAGGGTGCAGAATGTGGTGTTACAGTCACAGTGAGGGTGTAGCGAAACATCAACTTAATGCGAGGTAGGTCCATTCAAAAGTCTGACATCAGCAGGGAAGAAGCTGTTCTTGAGTCAGTCGGTACGTGACCTCAGAATTCTGTATCTTTTTCCCAACAGAAGAGAGAATGTCCGGGGTGTGTGGGGTCCGTAATTATACCGGCTGCTTTTCCCCGGGACAGCGGGAAGTGTAGACAGAGTCAATGGATGGGAGGCTGGTTTGTGTGATGGATTGGGCTACATTCACAACCTTTTGTAGTTCCTTGCATCTTGGGCAGAGCAGGAGCCCAGACCAAGCTGTCACCCCCTGATTCTGGATTCCCCCACACCATCAGGAACATTCTTTCTGAATCTACGCTGTCTAACCCAGTTCAAATTTTAAGGATTTCTATGAGATCCCCTCTCACTCTTCTAAACTCCAGTGAATATAATCCTAAAACACTTAGTCTCTCCTCATATGACAGACCTGTTACCCCAGGAATCAGTTATACAGTCACAGACCTGTCCCCACCAGTACTGTACCCCAGTGTTATACAGCGACAGACCCGTCCCCACCAGTACTGTACCCCAGTGTTATACAGAGACAGACCCGTCCCCACCAGTACTGTACCCCAGTGTTATACAGTGACAGCCCCATCCCCACCAGTACTGTACCCCAGTGTTATACAGTGACAGACCCATCCCCACCAGTACTGTACCCCAGTGTTATACAGAGACAGACCCGTCCCCACCAGTACTGTACCCCAGTGTTATACAGTGACAGACCCGTCCCCACCAGTACTGTACCCCAGTGTTATACAGAGACAGACCCGTCCCCACCAGTACTGTACCCCAGTGTTATACAGTGACAGCCCCATCCCCACCAGTACTGTACCCCAGTGTTATACAGTGACAGCCCCATCCCCACCAGTACTGTACCCCAGTGTTATACAGTGACAGACCCGTCCCCACCAGTACTGTACCCCAGTGTTATACAGTGACAGCCCCATCCCCACCAGTACTGTACCCCAGTGTTATACAGTGACAGCCCCATCCCCACCAGTACTGTACCCCAGTGTTATACAGTGACAGACCCGTCCCCACCAGTACTGTCCCCCAGTGTTATACAGTCACAGACCCATCCCCACCAGTACTGTACCCCAGTGTTATACAGTCACAGACCCATCCCCACCAGTACTGTACCCAGTGTTATACAGTGACAGACCCGTCCCCACCAGTACTGTACCCCAGTGTTATACAGCGACAGACCCATCCCCACCAGTACTGTACCCCAGTGTTATACAGTGACAGACCCGTCCCCACCAGTACTGTACCCCAGTGTTATACAGGGACAGACCTGTCCCCACCAGTACTGTACCCCAGTGTTATACAGTGACAGACCCATCCCCACCAGTACTGTACCCCAGTGTTATACAGGGACAGACCCGTCCCCACCAGTACTGTACCCCAGTGTTATACAGCGACAGACCCATCCCCACCAGTACTGTACCCCAGTGTTATACAGCAACAGACCCGTCCCCACCAGTACTGTACCCCAGTGTTATACAGTGACAGACCCGTCCCCACCAGTACTGTACCCCAGTGTTATACAGCGACAGACCCGTCCCCACCAGTACTGTACCCCAGTGTTATACAGCGACAGACCCGTCCCCACCAGTACTGTACCCCAGTGTTATACAGCGACAGACCCGTCCCCACCAGTACTGTACCCCAGTGTTATACAGTGACAGACCCGTCCCCACCAGTACTGTACCCCAGTGTTATACAGCGACAGACCCGTCCCCACCAGTACTGTACCCCAGTGTTATACAGCGACAGACCCGTCCCCACCAGTACTGTACCCCAGTGTTATACAGTGACAGACCCGTCCCCACCAGTACTGTACCCCAGTGTTATACAGTGACAGACCCGTCCCCACGAGTACTGTACCCCAGTGTTATACAGTGACAGACCCATCCCCACCAGTACTGTACCCCAGTGTTATACAGTGACAGACCCGTCCCCACCAGTACTGTACCCCAGTGTTATACAGTGACAGACCCATCCCCACCAGTACTGTACCCCAGTGTTATACAGTCACAGACCTGTCCCCACCAGTACTGTACCCCAGTGTTATACAGTGACAGACCCATCCCCACCAGTACTGTACCCCAGTGTTATACAGTCACAGACCTGTCCCCACCAGTACTGTACCCCAGTGTTATACAGTGACAGACCCGTCCCCACCAGTACTGTACCCCAGTGTTATACAGCAACAGACCCATCCCCATCAGTACTGTACCCCAGTGTTATACAGTGACAGACCCATCCCCACCAGTACTGTACCCCAGTGTTATACAGTGACAGACCCATCCCCACCAGTACTGTACCCCAGTGTTATACAGTGACAGACCCGTCCCCACCAGTACTGTACCCCAGTGTTATACAGGGACAGACCTGTCCCCACCAGTACTGTACCCCAGTGTTATACAGTGACAGACCCATCCCCACCAGTACTGTACCCCAGTGTTATACAGGGACAGACCTGTCCCCACCAGTACTGTACCCCAGTGTTATACAGCGACAGACCCATCCCCACCAGTACTGTACCCCAGTGTTATACAGCAACAGACCCATCCCCACCAGTACTGTACCCCAGTGTTATACAGTGACAGACCCGTCCCCACCAGTACTGTACCCCAGTGTTATACAGGGACAGACCTGTCCCCACCAGTACTGTACCCCAGTGTTATACAGTGACAGACCCATCCCCACCAGTACTGTACCCCAGTGTTATACAGCGACAGACCCGCCCCCACCAGTACTGTACCCCAGTGTTATACAGCGACAGACCCGTCCCCACCAGTACTGTACCCCAGTGTTATACAGCGACAGACCCGTCCCCACCAGTACTGTACCCCAGTGTTATACAGTGACAGACCCATCCCCACCAGTACTGTACCCCAGTGTTATACAGCGACAGACCCGCCCCCACCAGTACTGTACCCCAGTGTTATACAGCGACAGACCCGTCCCCCTGTACCCCAGTGTTATACAGTGACAGACCCGTCCCCACCAGTACTGTACCCCAGTGTTATACAGTGACAGACCCGTCCCCACCAGTACTGTACCCCAGTGTTATACAGTGACAGACCCGTCCCCCTGTACCCCAGTGTTATACAGTGACAGACCCGTCCCCACCAGTACTGTACCCCAGTGTTATACAGTGACAGACCCGTCCCCACCAGTACTGTACCCCAGTGTTATACAGTGACAGACCCGTCCCCACCAGTACTGTACCCCAGTGTTATACAGTGACAGACCCGTCCCCCTGTACCCCAGTGTTATACAGTGACAGACCCGTCCCCGATGGTACACTGTGTGCAGCATTGTGAGGAGGCCACCTCTCCCTTCTCTGTGTTGACCTTTTAAATCCTCCTCCGTCCGTAAGAGAGAAGAAACAGGAAACTTTTGTTTGATTTATTTGTGGAGCGCGCAATCGTCTGCAGGGTAGGGCCAGAGCTGACTGAAACTCACTTGGCCTGTTTAACCGAAACTCTCTCAGACTCTGTCGCTCCCAGATAACAGCCCAAGTGGCAGCAATGTGGGAGCGGTGAGGCACCAGACCCTATCACCCTGCTGGATCCTCCTCAGTAAAAAGTCTGACAACACCAGGTTTTAATCCAACCGATTTATTTGATAGTAAACGCACAAGCTTTCGGGGTTAGTCCCTTCGTCAGGTGAATGGAGAGTTCTGGCCTCAGACAGAGCATATAAAGCACAGACAGTTTAGAGATTACTGATTAGAATGCGAATCCTTACACCTAACCTGCTGTTCAAGACCTGAAGTGGTTGACAATGTGAGTGGTAGGAGCACTGATCACAGGTTAAAGAGATGTGTATTGTCTCCAGACAGTACAGTAAGTGAGGTTTTGCAAACCCAGGCAAGTCACGGGGGTTACAGTGTTCGCCAACAGGAAGGGAACAGTCTTGCCTGGTGATTGTCGAGCTGTTGGCGAACACTTCAGTGGTCACGGGCATTCAGCCTCTGACCTTCGGGTAAGCGTTCTCCAAGGCGGCCTTCACAACACACGACAGCGCAGAGTCGCTGAACAGAGACTGATAGCCAAGTTCCGCACACATGAGGACGGTCTCAACAGGGATCTTGGGTTCATGTCGCGCTATCTGTAACCCCCGTGACTTGCCTGGGTTTGCAAAACCTCACTTACTGTACTGTCTGGAGACAATACACATCTCTGTAACCTGTGATCAGTGCTCCTTCCACTCACATTGTCAGCCACTTCAGGTCTTGAACAGCAGGTTAGGTGTAAGGATTCGCATTCTAATCAGTAATCTCTAAACAGTCTGTGCTTTATATGCTCTGTCTGAGGCCAGAACTCTCCATTCACCTGACGAAGGGACTAACCCCGAAAGCTTGTGCGTTTACTATCAAATAAATCGGTTGGATTAAAACCTGGTGTTGTCAGACTTTTTACTGTGTTACGCCAGTCCAACGCCGGCATACCCACATCGGAACCTCCTCCAGCAGCTGAACTGACTCTAGAACCTGCTTACGTATTGTAGGTAGTTGTGGGCGACACAGCGGGTTAGTACTGCTATCTCAGAGACCCGGGTTCGATTCCCGGGGACACGGTGACACAGTGGGTTAACACTGCTATCTCACAGTGCCAGGGACCCGGGTTCGATTCCCGGGGGCACGGTGACACAGTGGGTTAACACTGCTGTCTCACAGAGCCAGGGACCCGGGTTCAATTCCCGGGGACACGGTGACACAGTGGTTTAACACTGCTGCCTCACAGAGCCAGGGACCCGGGTTCGATTCCCGGGGACACGGTGACACAGTGGGTTAACACTGCTGCCTCACAGTGCCAGGGACCCGGGTTTGATTCCCGGGGACACGGTGACACAGTGGGTTAACACTGCTGTCTCACAGCGCCAGGGACCTGGGTTCGATTCCCGGGGGCACGGTGACACAGTGGGTTAACACTGCTGTCTCACAGCGCCAGGGACCCGGGTTTGATTCCCGGGGGCACGGTGACACAGTGGGTTAACACTGCTGTCTCACAGCGCCAGGGACCCGGGTTCGATTCCCGGGGACACGGTGACACAGTGGGTTAACACTGCTGTCTCACAGCGCCAGGGACCCGGGTTCGATTCCCGGGGACACGGTGACACAGTGGGTTAACACTGCTGTCTCACAGCACCAGGGACCCGGGTTCGATTCCTGGCTCGGGTCACTGTCTGTGTGGAGTCTGCATGTTCTCCCCATGTCTGCATGGGTTTCCTCCGGGTGCTCCGGTTTCCTCCCACAGTCTGAAAGACGTGCTGGTTCGGGTGCATTGACCTGAACAGATGTTGGAAGATGGCAATGAATGGGATTTCACACCAACTTCATTGCAGTGTTAATGTAAACCTACTTGTGACATTAATAAATAAACTTTAAAGGTTAAACTTCACACAATCTTCTTCACCAACTCCCTACTCCCACCATCTACACTCGCTGATCATCGAATCCCTACAGTGCAGAACGAGACAGCAGTGTTAACCCACTGTGTCACCGTGCCCCCGGGAATCGAACCCGGGTCCCTGGCGCTGTGAGACAGCAGTGTTAACCCACTGTGTCACCGTGTCCCCGGGAATCGAACCCGGGTCCCTGGCGCCGTGAGACAGCAGTGTTAACCCACTGTGTCACCGTGTCCCCGGGAATCGAACCCGGGTCCCTGGCGCTGTGAGGCAGCAGTGTTAACCCACTGTGTCACCGTGCCCCCGGGAATCGAACCCGGGTCCCTGGCGCTGTGAGACAGCAGTGTTAACCCACTGTGTCACCGTGTCCCCGGGAATCGAACCCGGGTCCCTGGCGCTGTGAGACAGCAGTGTTAACCCACTGTGTCACCGTGCCCCCGGGAATCAAACCCGGGTCCCTGGCACTGTGAGACAGCAGTGCTAACCCACTGTGTCACCGTGTCCCCCGGGAATCGAACCCGGGTCCCTGGCTCTGTGAGACAGCAGTGTTAACCCACTGTGTCACCGTGCCCCCGGGAATTGAACCCGGGTCCCTGGCGCTGTGAGACAGCAGTGTTAACCCACTGTGTCACCGTGCTGCTGGGAATCGAACCCGGGTCCCTAGTGCTGTAGCAGTGCTAACCCACAGTGTCACCGTGCCCCCGGGAATCGAACCCGGGTCCCCGGCGCTGTGAGGCAGCAGTGCTAACCCACTGTGTCACCGTGCCCCCGGGAATCGAACCCGGGTCCCCGGCGCTGTGAGGCAGCAGTGCTAACCCACTGTGTCACCGTGCCCCCGGGAATCGAACCCGGGTCCCTGGCGCTGTGAGGCAGCAGTGTTAACCCACTGTGTCACCGTGCCCCCGGGGAATCGAACCCAGGTCCCTGGTGCTGTGAGACAGCAGTGTTAACCCACTGTGTCACCGTGCCCCCGGGAATCGAACCCGGGTCCCTGGCGCTGTGAGACAGCAGTGTTAACCCACTGTGTCACCGTGCCCCCGGGAATCGAACCCGGGTCCCTGGCGCTGTGAGACAGCAGTGTTAACCCACTGTGTCACCGTGCCCCCGGGAATCGAACCCGGGTCCCTGGCGCTGTGAGGCAGCAGTGTTAACCCACTGTGTCACCGTGCCCCCGGGAATCGAACCCGGGTCCCTGGCTCTGTGAGACAGCAGTGTTAACCCACTGTGTCACCGTGCCCCCGGGAATCGAACCCGGGTCCCTGGCTCTGTGAGACAGCAGTGTTAACCCACTGTGTCACCGTGCCCCCGGGAATCGAACCCGGGTCCCTGGCGCTGTGAGACAGCAGTGTTAACCCACTGTGTCACTGTGCCCCCGGGAATTGAACCCGGGTCCCTGGCGCTGTGAGACAGCAGTGTTAACCCACTGTGTCACCGTGCTGCCTATAGATACAAGGTGCAGTAGAATGTCGGCGGGGTGGAGGTGTAAGATGTGGGTAACTGAAGTTTGAGAAAATTCTCCCTTCTCGCTGAGACAGTTTTAAATTAAAACCAGAATCAAAAATTAATTCATCACCAGAGGACTGGGAAGAGGAGGAGGCCATTCAGCCCCTTGGGTCTTGTGTGGAACAGTGGTATGGCACAGTGGGTTAGCACTGCTGCCTCACAGGACCCGGGTTCGATTCCCGGCTTGGGTCACTGTCTGTGTGGAGTCTGCATGTTCTCCCCATGTCTGTGTGGGTTTCCTCCGGGTGCTCCGGTTTCCTCCCACAGTCTGAAAGACGTGTGGGTTCGGGTACATTGACACGAACAGGCCCCGGAGTGTGAGTGACTCGGGGATTTTCACAGTACCTTCATTGCAGTGTTAATGTAAACCTTACTTGTGACTAATAAATAAATAAACTTTATCCTGTGAGTAACACTGAAGCCCTTGATCCGGCTTAGCAAAGCTTGTTGAGGGAGTGTCAACGACAGACATACTTTGAAGGGTTCTCTCTCTCCCTGTCCAGACTCTGAAAACCGATATATCATTTGAACTTCCTCCTAGCTCTGTCACCCGCCTATTTTCGCTTCCCACTGCGCGGGCAAGGCATACCGGATGGAGTTGCGCAGTGCCACGCGTGTTTCCACATGTCCCAGGCACACACCAGAGTGTCTGGGGCCTGTGTCAGATTGCTGTTGGCACGAATGAGTCAGAACTGGGAACATCAGGGCAGAGAGAGAGAGAGAGAGACGGGGGGATGGGGCAACAGAGAGAGAGAGAGATGGGGAATGGGGTAACAGAGAGAGAGAGACATGGGGAATGGGGCAACAGAGAGACAGAGATCGGGGATGGGGCAACAGAGAGAGAGAGAGAGATGGGGAATGGGGCAACAGAGAGAGAGACAGGGGGAATGGGGCAACAGAGAGAGAGAGATGGGGAATGGGGCAACAGAGAGAGAGAGATGGGGAATGGGGCAACAGAGAGAGAGAGAGACATGGGGAATGGGGCAACAGAGAGAGAGAGATGGGGAATGGGGCAACAGAGAGAGAGAGATGGGGAATGGGGCAACAGAGAGAGAGAGATGGGGAATGGGGCAACAGAGAGAGAGAGAGACAGGGGGAATGGGGCAACAGAGAGAGAGAGACATGGGGAATGGGGCAACAGAGAGACAGAGATCGGGGATGGGGCAACAGAGAGAGAGAGATGGGGAATGGGGCAACAGAGAGAGAGAGACATGGGGAATGGGGCAACAGAGAGAGAGAGACATGGGGAATGGGGCAACAGAGAGACAGAGATCGGGGATGGGGCAACAGAGAGAGAGAGAGATGGGGAATGGGGCAACAGAGAGAGAGAGAGACATGGGGAATGGGGCAACAGAGAGAGAGAGATGGGGAATGGGGCAAAAGAGAGAGAGAGAGACATGGGGAATGGGGCAACAGAGAGAGAGAGAGACATGGGGAATGGGGCAACAGAGAGAGAGACATGGGGAATGGGGCAACAGAGAGAGAGACATGGGGAATGGGGCAACAGAGAGAGAGAGAGACATGGGGAATGGGGCAACAGAGAGACAGAGATGGGGGATGGGGCAACAGAGAGAGAGAGATGGGGAATGGGGCAACAGAGAGAGAGACATGGGGAATGGGGCAACAGAGAGACAGAGATGGGGGATGGGGCAACAGAGAGAGAGAGAGAGACATGGGGAATGGGGCAACAGAGAGACAGAGATGGGGGATGGGGCAACAGAGAGAGAGAGAGACATGGGGGATGGGGCAACAGAGAGACAGAGATGGGGAATGGGGCAACAGAGAGAGAGAGAGACATGGGGGATGGGGCAACAGAGAGAGAGAGATGGGGGATGGAAGAAGGAGGAGAGAGAGAAAGATGGAGAAAGGGGAAGAGAGAGAGAGAGAATTGGTGAGGTAGAGAAAGGGGAGAGAGAGATGTAGGATGAGGGAGAGAGAGGGAGAGAGATGGTGAGAAGGGGAAAGAGGGCGAGAAAGAGAAAGATGGTGGGATGGGGAAAAAGGAGTGAGATAGAAGAAGAGAGAGATGGGGAAAAGTGGGGGAGAGAGAGATGGCAGAATGGGGAAGAGAGAGAGAGAGAAGGGGATGGAGAGAAAGCGGGGGAACAAAAGAGACAGGGGGGAATTGGGCTGGCAAAATAGAGATAGGGTAAGGGGTGAAGACAGAGAAAGGTGGGAGTTAGGGCAAGAGACAGGGAGGGGAGAGGGAGAAGGGGTGAGGAAGAGACGGGGATGGGGACAGAGGGAGTGAGAGAGAGAGAGAGAGAGGAGGCCTGAGAGTGCGGGAAGGCAAGATGGGAACAGAGGGGAGAGAGAGAGGGAGAAGAGGGATGAGGGAGCAGAGAGAGAGGTGAGTGGAGAAATGAGAGAGGGAGAAAAGGAGGAGTTGGGGGGGGGGGAAGGAAGAGGATCTGGAAGCATCTTCAGCAAGGGGAGGGAGAAGAGGAATCAAATCCCATTAAAACATTCCTGAATATTCAGAGTAACACTGGGCCTGAGGGGGGGGGAGAGTAACACTGGGCCTGAGGGGGGGGGAGAGAGTAACACTGGGCCTGAGGGGGGGGGATTATAATCTACAGTGTACGGGGGGGGGGGGAGAGTAACACTGGGCCTGAGGGGGGGGGGGATTATAATCTACAGTGTACGGGGGGGGGGGAGAGTAACACTGGGCCTGAGGGGGGGGGATTATAATCTACAGTGTACGGGGGGGGGGGGAGAGTAACACTGGGCCTGAGGGGGGGGGATTATAATCTACAGTGTACGGGGGGGGGGGGAGAGTAACACTGGGCCTGAGGGGGGGGGGGGTTTATCTACAGTGTACGGGGGGGGAGAGAGTAACACTGGGCCTGAGGGGGGGGGATTATAATCTACAGTGTACAGGGGGGGGGGGGGGGGAGAGTAACACTGGGCCTGAGGGGGGGTGATTATAATCTACAGTGTACGGGGGGGGAGAGTAACACTGGGCCTGAGGGGGGGGGGATTATAATCTACAGTGTACGGGAGGGGGGGAGAGTAACACTGGGCCTGAGTGGGGGGGGGATTATAATCTACAGTGTACGGGGGGGGGGGGAGAGTAACACTGGGCCTGAGGGGGGGGGATTATAATCTACAGTGTACGGGGGGGGGGGGAGAGTAACACTGGGCCTGAGGGGGGGGGATTATAATCTACAGTGTACGGGGGGGGGGGGGGAGAGTAACACTGGGCCTGAGGGGGGGGGATTATAATCTACAGTGTACGGGGGGGGGGGAGAGTAACACTGGGCCTGAGGGGGGGGGGGTTTATCTACAGTGTACGGGGGGGGAGAGAGTAACACTGGGCCTGAGGGGGGGGGATTATAATCTACAGTGTACAGGGGGGGGGGGGGGGGAGAGTAACACTGGGCCTGAGGGGGGGGTGAGAGTAACACTGGGCCTGAGGGGGGGTGATTATAATCTACAGTGTACGGGGGGGGAGAGTAACACTGGGCCTGAGGGGGGGGGGGATTATAATCTACAGTGTACGGGAGGGGGGGAGAGTAACACTGGGCCTGAGTGGGGGGGGGATTATAATCTACAGTGTACCGGGGGGGGGGGAGAGTAACACTGGGCCTGAGGGGGGGGGGATTATAATCTACAGTGTACCGGGGGGGGGGAGAGTAACACTGGGCCTGAGGGGGGGGGGGATTATAATCTACAGTGTACGGGGGGGGAGTAACACTGGGCCTGAGGGGGGGGGATTATAATCTACAGTGTACGGGGGGGGGGGAGAGTAACACTGGGCCTGAGGGGGGGGTGAGAGTAACACTGGGCCTGAGGGGGGGTGATTATAATCTACAGTGTACGGGGGGGAGAGTAACACTGGGCCTGAGGGGGGGGGGGATTATAATCTACAGTGTACGGGAGGGGGGGAGAGTAACACTGGGCCTGAGTGGGGGGGGGATTATAATCTACAGTGTACCGGGGGGGGGGGAGAGTAACACTGGGCCTGAGGGGGGGGGGATTATAATCTACAGTGTACCGGGGGGGGGGAGAGTAACACTGGGCCTGAGGGGGGGGGGGATTATAATCTACAGTGTACGGGGGGGGAGTAACACTGGGCCTGAGGGGGGGGATTATAATCTACAGTGTACGGGGGGGGGGGAGAGTAACACTGGGCCTGAGGGGGGGGGGATTATAATCTACAGTGTACGGGGGGGGAGAGTAACACTGGGCCTGAGGGGGGGGGGATTATAATCTACAGTGTACAGGGGAGGGGGGGGAGAGTAACACTGGGCCTGAGGGGGGGGGTTTATCTACAGTGTACGGTGGGGGGGGAGAGTAACACTGGGCCTGAGGGGGGGAGTTTATCTACAGTGTACGGGGTGGGGGGAGAGTAACACTGGGCCTGAGGGGGGGGGGGTTTATCTACAGTGTACGGGGGGGGGGGGAGAGTAACACTGGGCCTGAGGGGGGGGGGGTTTATCTACAGTGTACGGGGGGGGGGGGAGAGTAACACTGGGCCTGAGGGGGGGGGGTTTATCTACAGTGTACGGGGGGGGGGGAGAGTAACACTGGGCCTGAGGGGGGGGGGTTTATCTACAGTGTACGGGGGGGGGGAGAGTAACACTGGGCCTGAGGGGGGGGGGTTTATCTACAGTGTACGGTGGGGGGGAGAGTAACACTGGGCCTGAGGGGGGGGGGTTTATCTACAGTGTACGGGGGGGGGGGGGAGAGTAACACTGGGCCTGAGGGGGGGGGGGGTTTATCTACAGTGTACGGGGGGGGGGAGAGTAACACTGGGCCTGAGGGGGGGGGGTTTATCTACAGTGTACGGTGGGGGGGAGAGTAACACTGGGCCTGAGGGGGGGGGGTTTATCTACAGTGTACGGGGGGGGGGGGAGAGTAACACTGGGCCTGAGGGGGGGGGGGGTTTATCTACAGTGTACGGGGGGGGGGAGAGTAACACTGGGCCTGAGGGGGGGGGTTTATCTACAGTGTACGGTGGGGGGGGAGAGTAACACTGGGCCTGAGGGGGGGGGTTTATCTGCAGTGTACGGTGGGGGGGGAGAGTAACACTGGGCCTGAGGGGGGGGGGGTTTATCTACAGTGTACGGGGTGGGGGGAGAGTAACACTGGGCCTGAGGGGGGGGGGGTTTATCTACAGTGTACGGGGGGGGGGGGGAGAGTAACACTGGGCCTGAGGGGGGGGGGGTTTATCTACAGTGTACGGGGTGGGGGGAGAGTAACACTGGGCCTGAGGGGGGGGGGGGTTTATCTACAGTGTACGGGGCGGGGGGAGAGTAACACTGGGCCTGAGGGGGGGGGGGGTTTATCTACAGTGTACGGCGGTGGGGGGGGTGGGAGATTTCCCGTTCCGAATGGATTGACTTCACTCCAGCGTCTCTTTGCATCAGTTGCTTGCTGCAGTGGAGTTCGATGAATCCGGGAGAATTTGTCTAAAGCACGATATTAATTTTGACTGAAGCGTTCGTGAGGGCAGGAGTTTGGGAGGAAGGGCTAGTATAAACCCCCAGCATGGGGCTGAATGGCCTGTTTCCGTGCAGTGTGAGAGATACTCGCTGCGCACAGTTCCCAGCTGCTGTGTTCAGTTGCAACTGCTATAACCCAGGGATGGCACGGTGACACAGTGCTTAGCTGTGTTACCCGGGTTCGATTCCCAGCTTGGGTCACTGTCTGTGCGGAGTCTGCACGTTCTCCCCGTGTCTGCTTGGGTTTCCTCCGGGTACTCCAGTTTCCTCCCACAGTCTGAAAGATGTGCGGGTTAGGTGGATTGGCTATGCTAAATTGCCCCTTAGAGTCCAAAGATGTGTAGGTTATGTGGATTGGCCACGCTAAATTGCCCCTTAGTGTCCAAAGCTGTGCGGGTTAGGGTGGATTGGACATGCTAAATTGTCCCTTAGTGTCCAAAGATGTGCAGGTTAGGTGGATTGGCCATGCTAAATTGTCCCTTAGTGTCCAAAGATGTGCAGGTTAGGGTAGATTGGCCATGCTAAATTGTCCCTTAGTGTCCAGAGATGTGCAGGTTAGGTGGATTGGCCATGCTAAATTGTCCCTTAGTGTCGGGGTATTAGTTAGGGTAAATACATGGGATTACAGGAATAGGGCCTGGGTGGGACTGTGGTCAGTGCAGACTCGATGAGCCAAATGGCCTCCTTCTGCACAGTGGGGATTCTGTGATTTGGTTGAGTAAGGGGGAGGAAACAAAGACTGTTGTGAGAGAATGAACCTCCTTCCGTTCCTGGGATAGTTCAGGCTGGGAACGGGAGAGGGCCTGGAATGTGGAAATGTGACACCTTGTGGCAGAACCCCAAACTACATGGGCTGGAGCAATTTATTTAACTGTAAAACCCCTACAGTGCAGAGGGAGGCCATTCAGCCCATTGAGTCTGCACTGACTCTCTGATAGAATATCTTAGCCAGGCCCAATCCCTGACTTATCCCCGTAACCCCACACATTTAGCATGGCCAATCCACCTAACCCACACGTCGTTCCTCCTTTGGGAGGAAACTGGAGCACCTGGAGGAAACCCACGCAGACACGGGGAGAACATGCAAACTCCACACAGACAGTGACCCGAGCCAGGAATCGAACCTGGATCCCTGGTGCTGAGAGGCAGCGTGCTGCCCATTTCCCAGGCCTTTCCCTGCTGCCCTTCTTAAACAAAGGCATAATGTTTACCACCCTCCAATCTTCAGGCACCTCTCCTGTACCTATCGATGATTCAAATCTCTCAGTTATAGGGGACCTACAATTTCCTCCCCATCCTCCCACAGTGTCCTGGAATATACTTCATCGGGTCCTGGTGATTTATCTGCCGTGATGCACTTTAAGACATCCAGCACCACCTCCTCTGTTACATGCACATTCCTCTAGACATCACTATTTATTTCCCCAAGTTCCCAAACATGCATACCCTGGGGATGGGGCAATGCAAGCTTGCATTCCCACCTGGCTTTGTATTGTGAACACAGTAAGGAGTCTCAGAACACCGGGTTAAAGTCCAACAGGTTTATTTGGCAGCACGAGCTTTCGGAGACTCGTTCCTTCATCAGGTGAGTGGGAGTTCAGTTCACAAACAGGGTATATAAAGACACAAACTCAATTTACAGAATAATGGTTGGAATGTGAGTCTTTACAGGTAATCAAGTCTTAAAGGTGCAGACAGTGTGAGTGGAGAGAGAGTTAAGCACAGGTTAAAGAGATGTGTATTGTCTCCAGACAGGACAGTGAGATTTTACAAACCCAGGCAAGTCATGGGGGTTACAGATAGTGTGACATGAACCCAAGATCCCGGTTGAGGCCGTCCTCGCGTGTAGTGTGAGCGAACCCTTTGTCAGCCTCTGTCAAAGTTGTGAGTGTAGATTGTGAAGTGGCCAGCTCTTGCTCACGGTCCATGCTACTCTGTCTCCCCAGTCCTCCTGTTGCAGCCCATCGACGATGCCAACATGGAGGGCAACACGCTGAAAATCACGGACTTTGGCCTGGCCCGGGAGTGGCACAAGACCACGAAGATGAGCACAGCGGGCACCTACGCCTGGATGGCCCCGGAAGTCATCAAAACATCTACCTTTTCAAAAGGAAGCGATGTGTGGAGGTGAGATATTGGCGCCTGTTGCTCGTGAAACCACCCCCGCAGTTGTTGTAAGTCTAGGGGAGGTGACAGCCTAGTGGTATAATCGCTAGACTATTAATCCAGAAACTCAGCTAATGTTCCGGGGGGACCCGGGTTCGAATCCCACCACGGCAGCTAGAGGAATTTGAATTCAATAAAAAATGTCTGGAATTAAGAATCTACTGATGACCCATTGTGGGAAAAACCCATCTGGTTCCCTAATGTCCTTTAGGGAAGAAATTTGGCACAGTCAGTGCACCCTAACCAGCACGTCTCCCACTCTGTGGGAGGAAACCCACGCAGACACGGGGAGAATGTGCAGATTCCGCACAGACAGTGACCCAAGCTGGGAATCAATCCGGCTCCCTGGCACTGTGAGGCAGCAGCACTAACCCACATTGCTACCGTGTCTGCCCCATGAAAGCATTGTGGATTGTTGGAATAACCCACCTAGTTCACTAATGTCCCCTTTAGGGAAGGAAATCTGCCACCTTTACCCCGGTCTGGCCTGATTGAAGGGACATGGACAGGGTGGATAGGCTGTTCCCCTTAGTCAGTTACCAGGGGACACAAGTTAAAAGTGAGGGTGGGAGATTTAGGGGGGATTTGAGGATGAGATTTTTTTACCCAGAGGATAGTGACAGTCTGGAATGTGCTGCCTGGGAGGGTGGTCTCTCTCTCCCCCCTCTGTCTCTCTCTCTCTCTCTGTTCCCCCTCTGTCTCTCTCTCTCTCCCCCCTCTGTCTCTCTCTCTCTCTCTGTCCCCCCTCTGTCTCTCTCTCTCTCTCCTCCCCCCTCTGTCTCTCTCTGTCTCTCTCCCCTCTGTCTCTCTCTCTCTCTCTGTCCCCCCTCTGTCTCTCTCTCTCCCCCCTCTGTCTCTGTCTCTCTCTCTCCCCCCTCTGTCTCTTTCTCTGTCCCCCCTCTGTCTCTCTCTCTCTGTCCCCCCTCTGTCTCTCTCTCTCTCTCTCTCTCCCCCCTCTGTCTCTCTCTCTCTCCCCCCTCTGTCTCTCTCTCTCTCCCCCCTCTGTCTCTCTCTCTCTCCCCCCTCTGTCTCTCTCTCTCTCCCCCCTCTGTCTCTCTCTCTCTCCCCCCCTCTGTCTCTCTCTCTCTCCCCCCTCTGTCTCTCTCTCTCTCCCCCCTCTGTCTCTCTCTCTCTCCCCCCTCTGTCTCTCTCTCTCTCCCCCCTCTGTCTCTCTCTCTCTCCCCCCTCTGTCTCTCTCTCTCTCCCCCCTCTGTCTCTCTCTCTCTCCCCCCTCTGTCTCTCTCTCTCTCCCCCCTCTGTCTCTCTCTCTCTCCCCCCTCTGTCTCTCTCTCTCTCCCCCCTCTGTCTCTCTCTCTCTCCCCCCTCTGTCTCTCTCTCTCTCCCCCCTCTGTCTCTCTCTCTCTCCCCCCTCTGTCTCTCTCTCTCTCCCCCCTCTGTCTCTCTCTCTCTCCCCCCTCTGTCTCTCTCTCTCTCCCCCCTCTGTCTCTCTCTCTCTCCCCCCTCTGTCTCTCTCTCTCTCCCCCTCTGTCTCTCTCTCTCTCCCCCCTCTGTCTCTCTCTCTCTCCCCCCTCTGTCTCTCTCTCTCTCCCCCCTCTGTCTCTCTCTCTCTCCCCCCTCTGTCTCTCTCTCTCTCTCCCCCTCTGTCTCTCTCTCTCTCCCCCCTCTGTCTCTCTCTGTGCTCCCCCTCTGTCTCTCTCTCTCTCTCCCCTCTGTCTCTCTCTCTCTCTCCCCTCTGTCTCTCTCTCTCCCCCCTCTGTCTCTCTCTGTGCTCCCCCTCTGTCTCTCTCTCTCTGTTCCCCCTCTGTCTCTCTCTCTCTGTTCCCCCTCTGTCTCTCTCTCTCTGTTCCCCCTCTGTCTCTCTCTCTCTGTTCCCCCTCTGTCTCTCTCTCTCTCTCTCTCTCCCCTCTGTCTCTCTCTCTCTTTCCCCTCTGTCTCTCTCTCTCTCCCCCGTCTCTCTCTCCCCCTCTGTCTCTCTCTCTCCCCATTTGTCTCTCCCTCTCTCTCTCTCCCCCCTCTGTCTCTCTCTCTCTCTCCCCCTCTGTGTGTCTCTCTCTCTGTCTCTCCCCCGTCCCTCTCTCTCTCTCCCTCCCCCGTGTCTCTTTCTCTCTCTCTCTCTCTCTCTCTCCCCCTCTGTGTGTGTGTCTCTCTCTCCCCCCACCCCCTCTGTGTCTCTTTCTATCTTCCCCCGTCTCTTTCTCTCTCTCCCTCCCCCCTCTGTCTCTGTCTCTCTCTCTCCCCCACCCCCTCTGTGTCTCCTTCTCCCTGCCCCCCTCTGTCCCTCTCTCTCTCTCCCCCCCACCTCCTCTGTGACTCTTTCTCTCTCTCTCTCTCCCTGCCCCCCTCTCTCTCTCCCCTGCACCTCCTCTGTGTCCCTCTCTCTATCCATCCCCCCCACCACTTCCTCTGTGTCTCTGTCTCTCCCCCCACTCTGCCTCACATCCTTTAAAAAGTACCTGGATGAGTATTTGGCGCATCATAACATTCAGGATTATGGGCCAAGGGCTTACAGATGGGATTACATGGGAGTTCAGGTATTTTTGATGTGTCAGTATGGACTCGATGGGCTGAATGGCCTCTTCTGTGTATAATTCTGATTGTACACACGACCCCAGAGCCACAGTAATGTGGTTACCTCTCAGTTGCCCTCTGGAGTGGCCTAGCGAGAGACTCAGTTACATTTCAAGATGGCGGCTCACCCAGCACCTTCTTGAGGGAGATGGGGGGTGGGCCCAGCCAGCGATCACCTGCCCCACGAGTGAATGACAAACAATGTCTGCGTTGTCGATGTACTTACCCCCCCCTCCCCCTTTGTTCTCTCCACAGTTACGGGGTGCTGTTGTGGGAGCTGCTGACAGGGGAGGTCCCCTACAGGGGGATTGATGGGTTGGCAGTTGCCTATGGAGTTGCGGTCAATAAACTCACTCTCCCCATCCCCTCGACGTGCCCAGAACTGTTCGCCCAGCTTATGGCAGGTGAGTGAACCAGGGGCGAACCGGTGCCCAAAGAATCGCACAGTAACTCTGGGTATTCTTTCTTATAACTGCGCACTGTTCCATCATCAGATCGATTACAAGGGCGAGCATGGGTGGAGCTCATGGCCCTAGTGGTATTATCGTTAGACTATTAATCCAGAAACTCAGCTGATGTTCTGGGGGACCCGGGTTCGAATCCCCCCACGGCAGATGGTGGAATTTGAATTCAATAAAAAATATCTGGAATTAAGAATCTACTGATGATCCATTGTGGGAAAAACCCATCTGGTTCCCTTTAGGGAGGGAAATCTGCCGTCCTTACCCCGGTCTGGCCTACATGTGACTCCAGAGACACAGCAATGTGGGAGACTCTCAACTGCCCTCCAAGGGCAACTAGGGATGGGCAATAAATGCTGGCCATTTTAGACTCAACTGGGAATTTCGGCACCATCGGAGGTGTCCTTAATAGGCAAGTTGTTGTTGTAGGTGAACCGGAATCCGGAGGCAGAGAGAAAACGGATTTAAATTCTCACCTTTACCACCCCCCCCCACCACAGAATGCTGGGACGAGGACCCTCACCGCCGGCCCCAGTTCGCCTCCATCTTGGAGCAGCTGACGGCCATTGAGGAGCAGGTGCTGCTGGAGATACCCCAGGAGTCCTTTCACTCCATGCAGGAAGACTGGAAACTGGAGATCCAGGAAATGTTCAACCAGCTCCGCGCCAAGGAGAAGGTACAGGGTGCGGCGGGGGGGCTGGGTGGCACAGTGATTAACCCCTTAGCGCCAGGCACCCGGGGTGGGGGGGGGTGCTGGGTGGCACGGCGCTTAACTTCACAGCGCCAGGGACCCGGCTTCAATTCCCGGCTTGGGTCACTGTCTGTGTGGAGTCTGCACGTTCTCCTCGTGTCTGCGTGGGTTTCCTCTGGGTGCTCCAGTTTCCTCCCCAAAGATGTGTGGGTTAGGTGGATTGGCCATGCTAAATTGCCCCTTAGTGTCCAAAGATGTGTGGGTTAGGTGGATTGGCCATGCTAAATTGCCCCTTAGTGTCCAAAGATGTGCGGGTTAGCAAGATTGGCCATGCCAAATAGCCCCTTAGTGTCAGGGGGGCTAGCAGGGTAAATACATGGGGTTACATGAATAGGGCTTGGGTGGTATTATTGTCAGTGCAAGCTCGATGGGCCAAATGGCCTCTTTCTGCACTGTGGGGATTCTATGATTCTATGCCTGGTTTAGATTTCCACCAATGCTTGGCAATTGATTGTCAGTCACCATCAACTGGTGCATTCTCTCAGGTGACGCCCCTTAACCATCAAAAGAGTCCACTTGCCAACCAAATCCACCCTCAACTCACACAGTGTAAAGTTGTTGATCGCCCCCTGCACTTGCACCCCCTCCCACTGCCGACATTATTATTCTCGCGAATGACCTGATGGGTGCAAGATGGGAAGCTTTGACAGAATGCCCTTTTTGTGAGAGTACGCAGGTTCTGCGTTCCCAAACGGCCATTTGCCATTTCTGGTGAGGAGAAATGTTCAAAGGGAAAAGAAACGCAGTCTTTTTACTTGAAGGTTCTGATGGAGCACCCGGAGGAAACCCACGCAGACACGGGGAGAACGTGCAGACTCCACACAGACAGTGACCCAAGCCGGGAATCGAACCCGGGTCCCTGGCGTCGTGAGGCAGCAGTGCTAACACACTGTGCCACCCACGCTGCCCCGTGTGTGGGCTTGGTAGTGAAGGGAACCTCTGTCCCAGTGTACTCCCATTTTAAGCCCTATTTATTATTGGAGCCAAGGCTGGGTTATGGTGGGAGTGGGTGCCAATCCTGGTAGATTTTGAGAAGGGTGAGGAATTCAGATCATTACCTTGCCCTGGAGTTAATTATTAGACTCATAGACCCCCAGAGTGCAGGAAGAGGCCATTCAGCCCATTGAGTCTGTACTGACTCTCTGCAAGGGCAGTTCTCCCCTCTGCCCTCCCTGTGTCATTGAGTGTCTTTAAGACAGAGATAGATAGGTTCTTGGTTAATAAGGGGATCGGGGGTTGTGGGGAGAATGGGGATGAGAAAAATATCAGCCATGGCAGAGCAGAGGGGCCGAATGGCCTGATTCTGCTCCTGTCTCTTATGGAAGTGTCTGCTGTGAAAGTGTGAATGCTCTCGGTGCCATGATGCAGTTGAAATTCCCGGCAGCACGCACAGTGAGGGATCCGGGACTCCCCTGGGTGAAGGGGGGAGTTAGCAGAGGGTTATGTGTGGGTGTGTGGGTGAGTACGCTGCCTCTCTGTGTTCCAGGAGTTGCTGTGTCGAGAGGAGGAGTTAAAGAGGGCGGCTCTACAGCAGAAATCCCACGAGGAATCCCTTCGGCAGCGGGAACACGCCCTCCTGCAGTGGGAGCGAGATGTCTTTGAGCGGGAGCTGAGTCTCCTCATCTACCAGATGAACGCGGAGAAACCCAATGTCAAGAAGAGGAAAGGAACTTTCAAAAAGAACAAACTGAAAGCTAAAGATGGCCAACGCATCAGCCGGCCAATCGGTCAGTACCCAGCCGCGGGCACCTCCTCCCATTGGTCAGTACCCAGCCGCGGGCACCTCCTCCCATTGGTCAGTACCCAGCCGCGGGCACCTCCTCCCATTGGTCAGTACCCAGCCACGGGCACCTCCTCCCATTGGTCAGTACCCAGCCGCGGGCACCTCCTCCCATTGGTCACTACCCAGCCACGGGCACCTCCTCCCATCGGTCAGTACCCAGCCGCGGGCACCTCCTCCCATTGGTCAGTACCCAGCCGCGGGCACCTCCTCCCATTGGTCAGTACCCAGCCGCGGGCACCTCCTCCCATTGGTCAGTACCCAGCCACGGGCACCTCCTCCCATTGGTCAGTACCCAGCCGCGGGCACCTCCTCCCATTGGTCAGTACCCAGCCACGGGCACCTCCTCCCATTGGTCAGTACCCAGCCACGGGCACCTCCTCCCATCGGTCAGTACCCAGCCGCGGGCACCTCCTCCCATTGGTCAGTACCCAGCCGCGGGCACCTCCTCCCATTGGTCAGTACCCAGCCGCGGGCACCTCCTCCCATTGGTCAGTACCCAGCCGCGGGCACCTCCTCCCATTGGTCAGTACCCGGCCGCGGGCACCTCCTCCCATTGGTCAGCACCCAGCCGCGGGCAACTCCTCCCATTGGTCAGCACCCAGCCGCGGGCAACTCCTCCCATTGGTCAGCACCCAGCCGCGGGCAACTCCTCCCATTGGTCAGTACCCAGCCGTGGGCAGCTTTCCCATTGGTCAGTTCCCAGCCACAGGCAGCTTTCCATTGGTCAGTGTAGAACAGTGAGCTGCATCCAAACCATTCTCAGTCTGTGCATTGGTGCCTAAACAGATGGTTTAATGGTGCCAGTCCCCTGAAAAGATGGTTGAATGGGGACTATCCCTTTAAGAAATGGTTTAATGGGACCTGTCTCTTTAAGAGATGGATAAACGGTCACTGTCTCTTTAAGAGATGGTTTAATGTTGCCTGTCCCTTTTAAGAGATGGTTTAATGGGATCTGTGTCTTTAAGAGATGGTTTAATTGTGACTGTCTCTTTAAGAGATAGTTTAATGGTAACTGTCTCTTTAAGAGATGGTGTAATGGGGACTGTCTCTTTAAGAGATGGTTTATTGGGGACTGTCTCTTTAAGTGGTGGTTTAATGGGGACTGTCTCTTTAAGTGGTGGTTTAATGGGGACTGACTCTTTAAGAGATGGTTTAATAGGGACTGTCCCTTTAAGAGACGGTTTAATGGGGACTGTTCCTTTAAGTGATGGTTTAATGGGGACTGTCTCTTTAAGATATAGTTTAATGGGGATTGTTCCTTTAAGAGATAGTTTAATGGGGTCTGTCTCTTTAAGAGATGGTTTAATGAAGACTGTCTCTTTAAGAGATGGTTTAATGGGTACTGTCCCTTTAAGTGATGGTTTAATGGGGACTGTTCTTTTTAGAGACGGTTTAATGGGGACTGTTCCTTTAAGAGACGGTTTAATGGGGACTGTTTCTTTACGAGATGTTTAAATGGGGACTGTCTCTTTAAGAGACGGTTTAATGGGGACTGTTCCTTTAAGAGATGGTTTAATGCGGACTGTCTCTTTAAGTGATGGTTTAATGGGGACTGTCTTTTTAAGAGATGGTTTAATGGGGACTGTTCCTTTAAGAGATAGTTTAATGGGGTCTGTCTCTTTAAGAGATGGTTTAATGAGGACTGTCTCTTTAAGAGACGGTTTAATGGGGACTGTTCCTTTAAGTGATGTTTGTAGATTCTGACCCGCTTGCTGGTGATTTCTCGGAGACAGATTTCCAGCACAAGCTCACAGTCCAGGCCTCCCCACAGCTCCATAAGAAGAAGGGTTTACTGGAAGCTGGATCCGACTCGCCGAACATCACCTCCTTCGTGCCGCGCCTCAGAGCGATTCAGTGTAAGCAAAAACCCGCGGAGACTCCGGCGACTGGAGCCCAACCCAGAGAGGAAAAACCAGCGCCTAATTCACTCACTGCGTTCCCACCACCCTGGAACCCCGACACTGCCACCCTGGAACCCCGACACCGCCACCGCCATCCTGTCATCCCGACACCGCCACCCTGTCACCCCGACACTGCCACCCTGTAACCCCGACACTGTCACCCCGACACCGCCACCCTGTCACCCCGACACCACCACCCTGTCACCCCAACACCGCCACCCTGTAACACCGACACCGCCACCCTGTCACCCCGACACCACCACCCTGTCACCCCAACACCGCCACCCTGTCACCCCGACACCGCCACCCTGTAACCCCTCAGCCCGCCACCCTGTAACCCCTCAGCCCGCCACCCTGTAACCCCTCAGCCCGCCACCCTGTAACCCCTCAGCCCGCCACCCTGTAACCCCTCAGCCCGCCACCCTGTAACCCCTCAGCCCGCCACCCTGTAACCCCTCAGCCCGCCACCCTGTAACCCCTCAGCCCGCCACCCTGTCACCCCGACACCGCCACCCTGTCACCCCGACACCGCCACCCTGTCACCCCGACACCGCCACCCTGTCACCCCGACACCGCCACCCTGTCACCCCGACACCGCCACCCTGTCACCCCGACACCGCCACCCTGTAACCCCTCACCCCGCCACCCTGTAACACCGAGACTGCCACCCTGTCACCCCGACACCGCCACCCTGTCACCCCGACACCGCCACCCTGTAACCTCTCAGCCCACCACCCTGTAACCCCTCACCCCGCCACCCTGTAACCCCTCACCCCGCCACCCTGTAATCCCGACACTGCGACCCTGACACCGTATACATGTAACCCTCACCCTGCGGCCAGGTCCACCGTGACCCTGTTCACTCCGGTCCCGCAACCCCATCCAGCCTGGCCCCGCGATCCCATCCACCGCGACATGTCCACCCCTTCTCCATTCCCTCTATTCCTCCCCCCTCACCTCCTGTCTTTCTCTCTCTCTCTGTATCTCTGTCTCTCTCTCTCTGTCTCTCTCTCTCTATCTGTCTCTCTCTCTCTGTCTCTGTCAATCTCTCTCTCTCTGTCTCTATCTCTCTGTCTCTCTCTCTCTGTCTCTCTCTATCTCTCTCTCTCTGTCTCTATTTCTCTGTCTCTCTCTCTCTGTCTCTATCTCTCTCTCTCTGTCTCTATCTCTCTCTCTGTCTGTCTCTCTCTATTTGTCTCTCTCTCTGTCTCTCTCCCTTTCTGCCTCTCCCTCTCTGTCTCTCTCCCTCTGTCTCTCTCTTTCTCTGTCTCTCTCTCTGTATCTCTCTCTCTGTCTCTCTCTCTGTCTCTCTCTCTCTCTGTCTCTCTCTCTCTGTCTCTGTCAATCTCTCTCTCTCTGTCAATCTCTCTCTCTCTGTCTCTATCTCTCTGTCTCTCTCTATCTCTCTCTCTCTATCTCTCTCTCTCTGTCTCTATCTCTCTGTCTCTCTCTCTCTGTCTCTATCTCTCTCTCTCTGTCTCTATCTCTCTGTCTCTCTCTCTCTGTCTCTATCTCTCTCTCTCTGTCTCTATCTCTCTCTCTGTCTGTCTCTCTCTATTTGTCTCTCTCTCTGTCTCTCTCCCTTTCTGCCTCTCCCTCTCTGTCTCTCTCCCTCTGTCTCTCTCCCTCTGTCTCTCTCCCTCTGTCTCTCTCCCTCTGTCTCTCTCCCTCTGTCTCTCTCTTTCTCTGTCTCTCTCTCTGTATCTCTCTCTCTGTCTCTCTCTCTGTCTCTCTCTCTGTCTCTCTCTCTCTCTGTCTCTCTCTCTATCTGTCTCTTTCTCTGTCTCCATTTGTCTGTCTGTCTGTCTCTCTCTCTGTCTCTCTCTCTCTGTCTCTCTCTCTCTGTCTCTCTCTCTCTGTCTCTCTCTCTCTGTCTCTCTCTCTCTGTCTCTCTCTCTCTGTCTCTCTATCTGTCTCTCTCTCTGTCTTTCTCTCTCTGTCTGTCTCTCTCTCTCTGTCTCACTCTCTGTCTCTCTCTCTCTCTCTCTCTGTGTCTCTCTCTCTCTGTCTGTCTCTCTCTGTCTCTCTCTGTCTCTGTCTCTCTCTGTGTGTCTTTCTCTCTCTGTCTCTCTCTCTCTCTCTCTGTCTCTCTTTCTCTCTCCGCCGTCCTCTCTTCCTCCTCCATTCACGTCTCCTTTTGCCTTGTTCTGTCTCAGTGATTCCCAACCAGCTGAATGGAGCGTGGAGCCGGAGTCCGGCCTGGAGTCCGGAACATTCCAATGGGGAGGAATGTGTGAAAGGAGAGAGGGGTCGAAGCTGGGGAAACCACTTGGCAAAACCCTGGGAAATTCCGGCCAATGAAAGGTGAGACCGTGTGTTGGTAAATAATCAGGAGTAATGTGTTTGTTAGCGACACTCCAAAAGAGTTTGGGTTAGGGGGGATTGGCCAGGTTAAATTGCCCCTCAGTGTCAGGGAGACTTGCAAAGGGAAGGAGGGGTGAAGGGTTAGGGGTCAGGGGGAGCAGGTGATGGAATGAGGGTCTGGGTAGATACTCTGTCAGAGAGTTAGTGCAGATTCGATGGGCCCAATGGCCTTTCCTGCACTGTAAGGATTCTATGATGGGAAACAGTAACTTGGTGAATGGACACCGACACTCTGGAACTCTCCAGTTCAGTTTCTTTTTTAAAGCCAGTCTGTCACGTCCGGCACTCTGGCTGCTCAATCAATTTGTTAACCACTGAAAATCATCTCACGTGCCACCCTCGCCAACTCCTATACCAGCATCTGTCAGTCGTCTATTGCACCCTCACCTCCTCTTTAGGGAGACAGGGTGTGTGATGCCCGGATGCAGCATGCCCACTCGTTAAGCTGCTTAAACAGATTAGTAATAAATACCTGGGGAACACCACCCCCTGCAAGTTTCCCCCTCCGAGCCACTCACCATCCCAACTCGGAAATATATCGGCCGTTCCTTCACTGTGGCTGGGGCCAGAATGGTGGAACTCCCTCCCTAACAGCACTGTGGGTGTACCTACACCACACATGGGGACTGACTGATGTCCAATCACAATCCTGGAACTCCCTCCCTAACAGCACTGTGGGTGTACCTACACCACACGGGGACTGCAGTGGGTTAAAGATGGCGGCTCCCCCACCCCCTTCTCAAGGAATAACTAGGGAGGGACAGTAAATTCTGGACCCGCCAGTGAGGCCCACAACCTGTGAAAGAATAAAAAATATTTGGATAAGTGTTTGATAAATTGCAGCATCCAAGGATATGGGAGAGAGGCAGGAAAGTGGGATTCACGCACCTTTATTGGTTGTTATTACATAGAAACTAGAAGCAGCAGGAGGCCATTCAGCCCTTCGAGCCTGCTCCACCATTCATTATGATCATGGCTGATCATCGAATTCAATATCCAGGTGGCACAGTGGGTTAGCGCTGCTGTCTCACAGTGCCCAGGGACCCGGGTTCACACAGTGGGTTAGCGCTGCTGTCTCACAGTGCCCAGGGACCCGGGTTCACACAGTGGGTTAGCGCTGCTGTCTCACAGCGCCCAGGGACCCGGGTTCACACAGTGGGTTAGCGCTGCTGTCTCACAGCGCCCAGGGACCCGGGTTCACACAGTGGGTTAGCACTGCTGTCTCACAGTGCCCAGGGACCCGGGTTCACACAGTGGGTTAGCGCTGCTGTCTCACAGCGCCCAGGGACCCGGGTTCACACAGTGGGTTAGCGCTGCTGTCTCACAGCGCCCAGGGACCCGGGTTCACACAGTGGGTTAGCGCTGCTGTCTCACAGCGCCCAGGGACCCGGGTTCACACAGTGGGTTAGCACTGCTGTCTCACAGCACCCAGGGACCCGGGTTCACACAGTGGGTTAGCGCTGCTGTCTCACAGCGCCCAGGGACCCGGGTTCACACAGTGGGTTAGCGCTGCTGTCTCACAGTGCCCAGGGACCCGGGTTCACACAGTGGGTTAGCACTGCTGTCTCACAGAACCCAGGGACCCGGGTTCACACAGTGGGTTAGCGCTGCTGTCTCACAGCGCCCAGGGACCCGGGTTCACACAGTGGGTTAGCACTGCTGTCTCACAGCGCCCAGGGACCCGGGTTCACACAGTGAGTTAGCGCTGCTCCCTCACAGTGCCCAGGGACCCGGGTTCACACAGTGGGTTAGCACTGCTGTCTCACAGTGCCCAGGGACCCGGGTTCACACAGTGGGTTAGCACTGCTGTCTCACAGTGCCCAGGGACCCGGGTTCACACAGTGGGTTAGCACTGCTGTCTCACAGTGCCCAGGGACCCGGGTTCACACAGTGGGTTAGCGCTGCTGTCTCACAGCACCCAGGGACCCGGGTTCACACAGTGGGTTAGCACTGCTGTCTCACAGCGCCCAGGGACCTGGGTTCACACAGTGGGTTAGCACTGCTGTCTCACAGCGCCCAGGGACCCGGGTTCACACAGTGGGTTAGCACTGCTGTCTCACAGCGCCCAGGGACCCGGGTTCACACAGTGGGTTAGCGCTGCTGTCTCACAGTGCCCAGGGACCCGGGTTCACACAGTGGGTTAGCACTGCTGTCTCACAGCGCCCAGGGACCCGGGTTCACACAGTGGGTTAGCACTGCTCCCTCACAGTGCCCAGGGACCCGGGTTCACACAGTGGGTTAGCGCTGCTCCCTCACAGTGCCCAGGGACCCGGGTTCACACAGTGGGTTAGCACTGCTCCCTCACAGTGCCCAGGGACCCGGGTTCACACAGTGGGTTAGCGCTGCTGTCTCACAGCGCCCAGGGACCCGGGTTCACACAGTGGGTTAGCACTGCTGTCTCACAGTGCCCAGGGACCCGGGTTCACACAGTGGGTTAGCGCTGCTGTCTCACAGTGCCCAGGGACCCGGGTTCACACAGTGGGTTAGCGCTGCTGTCTCACAGCGCCCAGGGACCCGGGTTCACACAGTGGGTTAGCGCTGCTCCCTCACAGTGCCCAGGGACCCGGGTTCACACAGTGGGTTAGCGCTGCTGTCTCACAGCGCCCAGGGACCCGGGTTCACACAGTGGGTTAGCACTGCTGCCTCACAGTGCCCAGGGACCCGGGTTCAAACAGTGGGTTAGCACTGCTGTCTCACAGCGCCCAGGGACCCGGGTTCACACAGTGGGTTAGCACTGCTGTCTCACAGCGCCCAGGGACCCGGGTTCACACAGTGGGTTAGCACTGCTGTCTCACAGTGCCCAGGGACCCGGGTTCACACAGTGGGTTAGCGCTGCTGTCTCACAGCGCCCAGGGACCCGGGTTCACACAGTGGGTTAGCGCTGCTGTCTCACAGCACCCAGGGACCCGGGTTCACACAGTGGGTTAGCGCTGCTGTCTCACAGTGCCCAGGGACCCGGGTTCACACAGTGGGTTAGCGCTGCTGTCTCACAGCGCCCAGGGACCCGGGTTCACACAGTGGGTTAGCACTGCTGTCTCACAGTGCCCAGGGACCCGGGTTCACACAGTGAGTTAGCGCTGCTGTCTCACAGCGCCCAGGGACCCGGGTTCACACAGTGGGTTAGCACTGCTGTCTCACAGCGTCCAGGGACCCGGGTTCACACAGTTGGTTAGCACTGCTGTCTCACAGCGTCCAGGGACCCGGGTTCACACAGTGGGTTAGCGCTGCTCCCTCACAGTGCCCAGGGACCCGGGTTCACACAGTGGGTTAGCACTGCTGTCTCACAGCATCCAGGGACCCGGGTTCACACAGTGGGTTAGCACTGCTGTCTCACAGTGCCCAGGGACCCGGGTTCACACAGTGGGTTAGCACTGCTGTCTCACAGTGCCCAGGGACCCGGGTTCACACAGTGGGTTAGCGCTGCTGTCTCACAGCACCCGGGGACCCGGGTTCACACAGTGGGTTAGCACTGCTGTCTCAAAGTGCCCAGGGACCCGGGTTCACACAGTGGGTTAGCACTGCTGTCTCACAGTGCCCAGGGACCCGGGTTCACACAGTGGGTTAGCGCTGCTCCCTCACAGTGCCCAGGGACCCGGGTTCACACAGTGGGTTAGCACTGCTGTCTCACAGTGCCCAGGGACCCGGGTTCACACAGTGAGTTAGCGCTGCTGTCTCACAGCGCCCAGGGACCCGGGTTCACACAGTGGGTTAGCACTGCTGTCTCACAGCATCCAGGGACCCGGGTTCACACAGTGGGTTAGCACTGCTGTCTCACAGCATCCAGGGACCCGGGTTCACACAGTGGGTTAGCACTGCTGTCTCACAGCGTCCAGGGACTCGGGTTCACACAGTGGGTTAGCGCTGCTCCCTCACAGTGCCCAGGGACCCGGGTTCACACAGTGGGTTAGCGCTGCTGTCTCACAGCGCCCAGGGACCCGGGTTCACACAGTGGGTTAGCACTGCTGTCTCACAGCGCCCAGGGACCCGGGTTCACACAGTGGGTTAGCACTGCTGTCTCACAGCG
The DNA here is from genome assembly GCF_965287045.1 of Carcharhinus amblyrhynchos. Lineage (NCBI taxonomy): Eukaryota > Metazoa > Chordata > Chondrichthyes > Carcharhiniformes > Carcharhinidae > Carcharhinus > Carcharhinus amblyrhynchos. Next base: position 118,881 of record NW_027650087.1, on the reverse strand, counting down.
TCCAGGAACCCGGGTTCACACAGTGGGTTAGCACTGCTGTCTCGCAGCGCCCAGGGACCCGGGTTCACACAGTGGGTTAGCACTGCTGTCTCACAGTGCCCAGGGACCCGGGTTCACACAGTGGGTTAGCACTGCTGTCTCACAGCGCCCAGGGACCCGGGTTCACACAGTGGGTTAGCGCTGCTCCCTCACAGTGCCCAGGGACCCGGGTTCACACAGTGGGTTAGCACTGCTGTCTCACAGCATCCAGGGACCCGGGTTCACACAGTGGGTTAGCACTGCTGTCTCACAGCATCCAGGGACCCGGGTTCACACAGTGGGTTAGCGCTGCTGTCTCACAGCGCCCAGGGACCCGGGTTCACACAGTGGGTTAGCACTGCTGTCTCACAGCGTCCAGGGACTCGGGTTCACACAGTGGGTTAGCGCTGCTCCCTCACAGTGCCCAGGGACCCGGGTTCACACAGTGGGTTAGCGCTGCTCCCTCACAGTGCCCAGGGACCCGGGTTCACACAGTGGGTTAGCGCTGCTGTCTCACAGCGCCCAGGGACCCGGGTTCACACAGTGGGTTAGCACTGCTGTCTCACAGCGCCCAGGGACCCGGGTTCACACAGTGGGTTAGCGCTGCTGCCTCACAGCGCCCAGGGACCCGGGTTCACACAGTGGGTTAGCACTGCTGTCTCACAGCGCCCAGGGACCCGGGTTCACACAGTGGGTTAGCGCTGCTGCCTCACAGTGCCCAGGGACCCGGTTTCGATTCCTGGCTCGGGTCACTGTCCGTGTGGAGACTGCACATTCTCTCAGTGTTTGCGTGGGTTTCCCCCGGGTGCTCCGGTCTCGTCCAAAGATGTGGTGTTGGGTGGATTGGCCATGCTAAATTGCCCCTTAGTGTCGGTGGGAGGGGGTTAGTTAGGTAAATGCATGTGGTTGTGGGGATAGGTTGGAATTGTTGCCGGTACAGATTTGATGGGTCAAATGGCCTCCTTCTGCACTGCAGGGATTCTGTGATTCTGTGAAACCAAACCTGGAGTCTAAGGTAGAAGAACACATCCCAGAACAGTGCTGACACTGGCTCGTTTCTCAGTGCTGGGTGACTAAAATATTATCTTCCTCAGGCTGCGATCCCTTCCGGATATTTGGAATGCAGAGAATGAGAATGAAGGCCCAACTCCCTCCTTGTCAAACCTGATGGCACACACTCTCTCAGGTACGTGATGGCACACACACTCTCTCAGGTATGTGTAGGCACACACACTCTCTCAGGTATGTGTCGGCACACACACTCTCTCAGGTAAGTGAATGCACACACACTCTCAGGTATGTGAATGCACACACTCTCTCAGGTATGTGAAGGCACACACACTCTCTCAGGTACATGAAGGCACACACACTCTCTCAGGTATGTGAAGGCACACACACTCTCTCAGGTATGTGAAGGCACACACACTCTCTCAGGTATGTGAAGGCACACACACTCTCTCAGGTATGTGTAGGCACACACACTCTCTCAGGTATGTGAATGCACACACACTCTCAGGTATGTGAATGCACACACTCTCTCAGGTATGTGAAGGCACACACACTCTCTCAGGTACATGAAGGCACACACACTCTCTCAGGTATGTGAAGGCACACACGCTCTCTCAGGTACATGAAGGCACACACTCTCTCTCAGGTATGTGAAGGCACACACTCTGTTGTTTGTGAAGGCACACACTCTCTCAGGTACGTGAAGGCACACACACTCTCTCAGGTATGTGTAGGCATACACACTCTCTCAGGTATGTGAAGGCACACACACTCTCTCAGGTACGTGAAGGCACACACTCTCTCAGGTATGTGAAGGCACACTCTCTCTCAGGTATGTGAAGGCACACACACTCTCTCAGGTATGTGAAGGCACACACACTCTCTCAGGTATGTGAAGGCACACACACTCTCAGGTATGTGTAGGCATACACTCTCTCTCAGGTATGTGAAGGCACACACACTCTCTCAGGTATGTGAAGGCACACACACTCTCTCAGGTATGTGAAGGCACACACACTCTCAGGTATGTGAAGGCACACACACTCTCAGGTATGTGAAGGCACACACACTCTCAGGTATGTGAAGGCACACAGTCTCTCTCAGGTATGTGAAGGCACACACTCTCTCTCAGGTATGTGAAGGCACACACTCTCTGTTGTTTGTGAAGGCACACACACTCTCTCAGGTACGTGAAGGCACACACACTCTCTCAGGTATGTGTAGGCATACACACTCTCTCAGGTATGTGAAGGCACACACTCTCTCAGGTATGTGAAGGCACACACTCTCTCAGGTATGTGAAGGCACACACACTCTCTCAGGTATGTGAAGGCACACACACTCTCTCAGGTATGTGAAGGCACACACACTCTCTCAGGTATGTGAACGCACACACACTCTCTCAGGTATGTGTAGGCATACACTCTCTCAGGTATGTGAAGGCACACACTCAGGTATGTGAAGGCACACACACTCAGGTATGTGAAGGCACACACACTCTCTCAGGTATGTGTAGGCACACACTCTCTCTCAGGTACGTGAAGGCACACACTCAGGTATGTGAAGGCACACACACTCTCTCAGGTACTTGATGGCACAGGGACTTGCATCAAACCTGGGACATGGGTGTTGCTGACTGGGCCAGCTTTTAAAGTTTATTTATCAACGTCACAAGTAGGTTTAGATTAACACTGAGGAGACAGAGAGAGCAGCTGTACCACGCGGGAAGCAGTGCCAAATTTAGATTCCCTGATTCAGCAACATGCAAGGGCTACCAACTAAAACGTGGCCGGTGAAGATGGCCCAGGGAAGCAGCGACGGCCTCGTGCTACTAATCAGCGAATGTTCTGGGGACCCGGGTTCGAATCCCACCACAGCAGATGGTGGAATTTAAATTCAATAAAAAATCTGGAATTAAGAATCTACTGATGACCCATTGTGGGAAAAACCCATCTGGTTCCCTTTAGGGAAGGAAATCTGGTGCTAAATTCTCCCTCAGTGTAACCCAAACAGGCGCTGGAATGTGGGCGACTCGGGGAATTTCACAGTAACTTCTAACTCATAACAGTAACTCGTGGGTGGCACGTTGGCACAGTGGGTTAGTGCTGTTGCTTCACAGCGCCAGGGATCTGGGTTCGATTCCCGGCCTTGGGTCACTGTCTGTGTGGAGTTTGCACATTCTCCCTGTGTCTGTGTGGGTTTCCTCCGGGTGCTCCGGTTTCCTCCCACAGTCCAAAGATGTGCGGGTTAGGTTGATTGGCCGTGCTAAATTGCCCCTTAGTGTCCAGGGATGTGTCGGTTAGAGGGATTAGTGGGTATAATATGTAGGGATATGGGGGTAGGGCCTGGGTGGGATTGTGTTCGGTGCAGACTCGATGGGCCGAAGGGCCTCTTTCTGCACTGTCGGGTTCTATGATTCATTGCAGTGTTAATGTAAGCCAACTCGTGACTCTAATAAAACAAACATTAATTTTTGATATCTAGGTGACCCCGTCAGGAATGGAGAACTGGTTCCCGTGGACTGTGGTCCTGTTGATAGCCTACCTCACACCGGCAGTGACGGGTACCGGGACGCAGGCAGCGGTGATGAGTTGGACGAGGCTCTCCGGCGGGAGTTCAAGCCCACCGGCTGGGCATTGATGGGCAGTGCCGCAGTGTTGGCCTCAGTGGCTCTGGGAAGGGACTTGGCCAGGCTGCGCCCCCTGGAGACGGAGGCAGCGAGGGCGGGAGGCTGCCCTAGCAACCAGAACTCTCCCCAGGTCACACACCGCAAGAAGGCCCGCAAGGAACACGATGCGGGGGACCTGATCTGCTTCCCCACCCCCCTCAACTCCACCCGGATGCTAATGGACCCGAGGAGCCCCGAACCCCCCGAGGGCGACCGGGACCCAGGCGCGAGCGGCAGGCCGGGTCTCTCGGTTGACCGGGTCGAAGGTCAGGAGTTGACGGTGTGCGGTGAACTGTTGCTGGGGCCCCCGGTGACCCCGCGGAGGGACAGGAAGCATGACAGCAGAGAAAGACCAACTGAGATCTGTATCGATAGCCCAGGTAAGGGGGGGGAAGGGGGGGGTGGGAAATTGGGGGGGCAGTGAAACTAAGCCTGCAGGGGGGGCCGGGGGAGCCTCAGTCAACCTGTCACACACCCATAGATGTCACATGGAGCTAAAAGCATAGATTTGGATGGGAGATTGGGAGCTGAGGGATGAATTTTTTTGTTATTCAATCGTGGGACATGGGTGTCCCTGGCTGGGTCAGCATTTATTGCCCATCCCTAGTTGCCCCTTGGAGGGCAGTTGAGAGTCTCCCACATTGCTGTGGCTCTGGAGTCACATGTAGGCCAGACCGGGGTAAGGACAGCAGATTTCCTCCCCTAAAGGGAACCAGATGGGTTTTTCCCACAATGGATCATCAGCAGATTCTTAATTCCAGATATTTTTTATTGAATTCAAATTTGGGTGGCACAGTGGGTTAGTGCTGCTGCCTCACAGTGCCAGGGATCCGGGTTCAATTCCCGGCTTGCGTCACTGTGCAGAGTCTGCACACTGTCCCCATGTCTGCGTGGGTTTCCTCCAGGTGCTCCGGTTTACTCCCACAGTCCAAAGATGTGCAGGTTAGGTGGATTGGCCATGCTAAATTGCCCCTTAGTGTCCAAAGATGTGCAGGTTAGGGGGATTGGCCACGGTAAGTTGCCCCTTAGTGTATTGTATTCAAGAAGCAGCTGGATATAGCACTTGGGGTGAACAGGATCAAAGGTTATGGGGAGAAAGCAGGATTAGGCTATTGAGTTGGATGATCAGCCATGATGGTGATGAATGGCAGGGCAGGCATGGAGGGCCGAATGGCCTCCTCCTGCTCCTATCTTCTGTGTACGACATAAAACCTGGTTGTAATTTAGAGAGTGACTAAATTCTATTTGTGTGAATGAGTGGAAATTATATTTCTTGGAACTGCGGACCATTAGAATCTTGTTTTACTGGGGAATAGTTAATAGTTAGAAGGGGTTTTTTTGGTTTGTTAATAGTTCAGTTAACTTGCTCATAGTTAGATAAATAAACAGTTTGGTGTGTATCTGAGAGTGAGTGTCGGGGATTTAGTTGGTGTTTAAACACTAGGCATTGCTGAAAAGCAGGTCACACCACTTCACACACACCTTTTACAGATTATAGGGGGAGGTATTCCTCTCTGGGGGTTTCAGGGTTCGTTCTCGGGGGGGGATTGACTGCTGCTTTATAACAACTGGGATTGAGAGATTTTCTTTGACATTTTTGACTCTCTCCCTGTCTCTTCCTTTCAGGAAACACTGCCTTTGCTTCTGGGATTGTTCCAGATCAGGACAGCACAGGATTATCGTCCGTTCCTGAACACCCCCATCGGACACCCTGGCTCCGGGTGGAGCACCCTAAAACCAGCGCCCTCCCGAGACCTCGGCCCTCCCGGTGCCGGGCCAGGATCGACCCCTGGAGCTTTGTCTCAGCGGGAACGTGTGAACCGGGCCGGACTGCTGGCAGCCCTCCGCCCCCACCTGACCCCTTCAGCGCCCCGGGGCCGGGGGGCTGGCTGCCCCACCCCACCAACCCCTTCGCCCACCCGGAGCCAGCGCCCGCCACCCGCCTGCGACCCCCGGGGCCCTACAACCCTTTCGCCAGCGACAGGGCGCCCTCCTCCTCCTCCTGTCCCTTCCCGCCTCCCAACTCCGACCCCTTCAGCACCGCAGTGGCAAGAGCTGGTCTCTCGAGCCGCCCCTCGGCCGTAACGACCTCTGACCTCGCCGCCGGATCACCATGGCTCGCGGCCGGAGACGAGAGCCTGATCGACTTGGAGACGGAGATATGGACCAAAGTCAGCGGCCCCCCGAGCTAGGGTGTGGGAGCGAGGCACGGCGGGAGAGTCACTAACTCCGAGAGGATTGTCTACATGACCCATCCAGTCAAGGGGCCGATTTATACCAAATAATCCAGGGGAAAATCTCTCACTTACTTTGTGACCACCCAGCCCCCCTACTGGCCCCTCCCCAAGGGCAGTGGGTTGCGATTTATTTTGTATTTGGAATCGCTGAGCCACCGACCGGATCTGGGTGTGGGGGTGGGGAGGGAGCGAGGGGAGGAGGGAGGGAGGTGGGGGAGACTCCTGCGAGGTGAGCTCTGTACCTGTGAAAGTGCGATGTCTGCTGAGGCAGGGTGTGGGGGGGGAAGGGGGTGAACCTCTCGGGGTGGGGGAGACTCCCACGGGCAGCCTCTCCTGCGAGGTGAGCTCTGTACCTGTGAAAGTGCGATGTCTGCTGAGGCAGGGCGAGCAGGTCCTTCCACTGCCATAAAGCCCACCCTGTCTCACGTGACTGGGGGATAGGGGAGGGGGTTCATACAGGACGCCGTGGACTGTCAGGGGCGACACTGTCTGAACATCTTGTTATTTTGTAGACGGAAGAAATGTTTTTAAAAAGAGGTTAAAAATTATTATAATATTATTATTATTATTATTGAATAAAACTTCCCAATATCGCCAAAGGTGTCTGTACAATAGATTGTCAGATTGGGGCTGAGGTAGGTCTGGTCAGCTCAACTAATCCCCCCCTCTCTCTCTCAGGGAGATATCTGTACACTGACTGGTGTCTCTCAGTCCCCCCTCTCTCTCAGGGAGATATCTGTACACTGACTGGTGTCTCTCAGTCCCCTCTCTCTCTCTCAGGGAGATATCTGTACACTGACTGGTGTCTCTCAGTCCCCCCTCTCTCTCAGGGAGATATCTGTACACTGACTGGTGTCTCTCAGTCCCCTCTCTCTGGGAGATATCTGTACACTGACTGGTGTCTCTCAGTCCCCTCTCTCTCTCTCAGGGAGATATCTGTACACTGACTGGTGTCTCTCAGTCCCCTCTCTCTCTCAGGGAGATATCTGTACACTGACTGGTGTCTCTCAGTCCCCTCTCTCTCTCAGGGAGATATCTGTACACTGACTGGTGTCTCTCAGTCCCTTCTCTCTCTCAGGGAGATATCTGTACACTGACTGGTGTCTCTCAGTCCCCTCTCTCTCTGTCAGGGAGATATCTGTACACTGACTGGTGTCTCTCAGTCCCCCCTCTCTCTCAGGGAGATATCTGTACACTGACTGGTGTCTCTCAGTCCCCTCTCTCTCTCTCAGGGAGATATCTGTACACTGACTGGTGTCTCTCAGTCCCCTCTCTCTCTCTCAGGGAGATATCTGTACACTGACTGGTGTCTCTCAGTCCCCCCTCTCTCTCTCTGAGGGAGATATCTGTACACTGACTGGTGTCTCTCAGTCCCCTCTCTCTCTGTCAGGGAGATATCTGTACACTGACTGGTGTCTCTCAGTCCCTTCTCTCTCTCAGGGAGATATCTGTACACTGACTGGTGTCTCTCAGTCCCGTCTCTCTTTCTCAGGGAGATATCTGTACACTGACTGGTGTCTCTCAGTTATCTCTCTCTCTGTCAGGGAGATATCTGTACACTGACTGGTGTCTCTCAGTCCCCTCACTCCCTCTCAGGGAGATATCTGTACACTGACTGGTGTCTCTCAGTCCCCTCTCTTTCTCTGGGAGATATCTGTACACTGACTGGTGTCTCTCAGTCCCCCCTCTCTCAGGGAGATATCTGTACATTGACTGGTGTCTCTCAGTCCCCTCTGTCTCTCTCAGGGAGATATCTGTACACTGACTGGTGTCTCTCAGTTATCTCTCTCTCTGTCAGGGAGATATCTGTACACTGACTGGTGTCTCTCAGTCCCCTCTCTCTCTCTCAGGGAGATATCTGTACACTGACTGGTGTCTCTCAGTCCCCTCTCTCTCTCAGGGAGATATCTGTACACTGACTGGTGTCTCTCAGTCCCCTCTCTCTCTCAGGGAGATATCTGTACACTGACTGGTGTCTCTCAGTCCCTTCTCTCTGTCAGGGAGATATCTGTACACTGACTGGTGTCTCTCAGTCCCCCCTCTCTCAGGGAGATATCTGTACACTGACTGGTGTCTTTCAGTCCCCTCTCTCTCTCTCTGGGAGATATCTGTACACTGACGGGTGTCTCTCAGTCCCCCCTCTCTCTCTCAGGGAGATATCTGTACACTGACTGGTGTCTCTCAGTCCCCTCTCTCTCTCTCAGGGAGATATCTGTACACTGACTGGTGTCTTTCAGTCCCCTCTCTTATCTCTTTCTGGGAGATATCTGTACACTGACTGGTGTCTCTCAGTTCCCTCTCTCTCTCTCAGGGTGATATCTATACACTGACTGGTGTCTCTCAGTCCCCTCTCTCTCTCTCTCTCTCTCAGGGAGATATCTGTACACTGACTGGTGTCTCTCAGTCCCCTCTCTCTCTCTCAGGGAGATATCTGTACACTGACTGGTGTCTCTCAGTCCCCTTTTTCTCAGGGATAGTGTGAGGTTAGACATGTGTGTGTGTTGGTGTGGGGTCAGACGTGTGTGTGGGGTTAGATGTGTGTGTGTTGGTGTGGGATCAGGTGTGTGTGTGTGTGTGTGTGTGGGTGGGTGGGTATGGGATCAGGTGTGTGTGTGTGTGTATGTTGGTGTGGGGTCAGATGTGTGTGTGTGTGTGTGTGTTGGTGTGGAGTCAGGGGTGTGTCTGTGTGTGTCTGTGTGAGTGTGTGTGTGTGTGTGTGTGTTGGTGTGGGGTCAGGTGTGTGTGTGTTGGTGTGGGGTCAGGTGTGTGTGTGTGTGTTGGTGTGGGGTCAGGTGTGTGTGTGTTGGTGTGCGATATATAGTGTACGGCGATATGAATGTTGTTGCCTGTACACCTCTTGGATGGTGTGGCAGCAGAAGTGGAATCCCTAACAACAGTTCCAGGCTTGCGTCTGAACCAGTGAGTGAGGTAGCATTGCGAGACCTCACTCACTCGGGAGTGAATGATGAGGGGGTGAGGATAGTGAGTGATGTCCAAGGATTAATGAACACCCTTCAAAACAGAGGAAGTAGCAGTGACAAAGCTGCATCTGTGATCCAATTATTAATTGAAAAAAGTGGCAATCTATCAGAGGCAGGAATTAAATTATTGGAATTTCTGTGTATTAATGACAGAGATTGTTAAACTGAGTTAACTATTAGCGACATGGACACTAATGCTCTCCTCTTGACAAGTGTATATGGCCACAGCAAGCACACACCTTCTGGTAAGAGGAATTTTCTGAGGTGTCCCCTGGGGTGCCGTATATTTGTTGAACCTCACTTAACCAATGCATAGACTGTAAAAGACAGAATATACTGAAAGGAATGTATTTGCTAATGGATGCACCAGGAGAGAGTTGACTGTCCTTTCTGAGTTAATATTGCTAGGTAAAATAATTATATTCTTCTGAACATTTCACTATCCCATCCAGTCTTTTCAATCAGACTGGAGGGTCCAATCACAATATTACACATTATTACCTCACCTGATGAAGGAGCAGCGCTCCGAAAGCTCATGCTACCAAATAAACCTGTTGGGCTTTAACCTGGTTTTGTGAGATATTTACAATAACAGGAGATTATTAGCTTATTGCCAATGTAGATTCCTCCCCCTTTACCCCTAACCCAGGTCATTACCAATGTCCAAGGCCATTATTAACATCTGTGATTTCTAATTGGTGAAAGGGGTCACTCTTTCGCTGGAACCTTAGCTTGAGAGTCTGCTCCAGCCTTGCTACCCATGAACGAAATTACTCCATTAAACAGCAGCCTATGATTTAAACTTGCCTTTCACATATTCAAAAACAGATAAGAGGCCTTTTGATGCACCATTGTACTAAAAGAATTTGGTCTGTCTCCCATCATGCTGCATTCAGAACCAAGTTGGCCAATGTGCACAAGGCACATACATTGAAAATACAGTTCATAGAATCATAGAAACCCTACAGTGCAGAAAGAGGCCATTCAGCCCATCGAGTCTGCACCGACCACAATCCCACCCAGGCCCTACCCCCATATCCCTACGTATTTACTCACTAATTATGTTCTAATTCAATAGGGTACTTTAAGAGACTTCTGGATGAGTACATGGGACTTAATAGGATTGAGGGTTATAGGTGAGCCAAGTAGGTAGGGATATGATCGGCACAACTTGTGGGCCGAAGGGCCTGTTTATGCTGTAGTTTTTCTATGTTCTATGTAATCCCGCTAACCTACGGATCTCAGGACTTGAAGGGGCAATTTTTAGCACGGCTAATCAGCCTAACCAGCACATCTTTGGGATTGTGGGTGGAAACTGGAGCACCCGGAGGAAACCCACGCAGACACGGGGAGAATGTACAAACGCCACACAGACAGTGACACAAGACGGGAATCGAACTTGGGTCCCTGGAGCTGTGAAGCAGCAGTGCTAACCCACTGTGCCACCGTTCTTATAATCCTTGGTTAATTTGTGGTTGTACAGTTTATAATGCCTTTGCAGTTTATAATACATTTGTATATTTTGTTCCAGGCACAATGTGAGTTCTCACTATATATAAGACACTTTAAAATTACTTTAAATGAGTCTACTTATGGTAAAACTAAAAGGAAAAGCCTCATACTAAGAATTCTATACAACGCACCCCCCATCACCTTCTTCTCTGAGCACATGTTAAACTTTATTTATTAGTCACAAGTTAACGCATTAACACTGCAGTGAAGTTACTGTGAAAATCCACTAGTCGCCCACACTCCGGCACCTGTTTGGGTTACACTGAAGGAGAATTTAGCACCTAACCAGCACGTCTTTCGGGCTGTGGGAGGAAACTGGAACACCTGGAGGAAACCCACGCAGACACGGGGAGAACATGCAGACTCCACACAGACAGATACCCAAGCCGGGAATCGAACCCGGGTCCCTGGCTCTGTGAGGGAGCAGTGTTAACCCACTGTGTCACCGTGCCCCCGGGAATCGAACCCGGGTCCCTGGCGCTGTGAAGCAGCAGTGCTAACCCACTGTGTCACCGTGCCCCCGGGAATCGAACCCGGGTCCCTGGCGCTGTGAAGCAGCAGTGCTAACCCACTGTGTCACCGTGCCCCCGGGAATCAAACCTGGGTCCCTGGCGCTGTGAGGGGGCAGTGTTAACCCACTGTGTCACCGTGCCCCCGGGAATCGAACCCGGGTCCCTGGCGCTGTGAGGGGGCAGTGTTAACCCACTGTGTCACCGTGCCGCCCCATGTTTCCTCTGCATGTTTTTGGCAGTGCTGCTTTTGTCTAACAGGCGCTGTACCAATGCAGATATGAAAATCCTGAGGATAATGGAAGTACCCACCAGACAGCTCCGTCTGTAATGACAAACCCGAGTTAACATTTAACCTCAATGAGCATTCATCAGAACTGCTGGATAGTACCTGTCACAGTGCAGTGGGAGCTTTACTCTGTATCTAACCCCGTGCTGTACCTGTCCTGGGAGTGTTTGATGGGTACAGTGTAGAGGGAGCTTTACTCTGTATCTAACCCCATGCTGTACCTGTCCTGGGAGTGTTTGATGGGGGACAGTGTAGAGGGAGCTTTACTCTGTATCTAACCCCGTGCTGTACCTGTCCTGGGAGTGTTTGATGGGGGACAGTGTAGAGGGAGCTTTACTCTGTATCTAACCCCGTGCTGTACCTGTCCTGGGAGTGTTTGATGGGGGGACAGTGTAGAGGGAGCTTTACTCTGTATCTAACCCCGTGCTGTACCTGTCCTGGGAGTGTTTGATAGGGGACAGTGTAGAGGGAGCTTTACTCTGTATCTAACCCCGTGCTGTACCTGTCCTGGGAGTGTTTGATGGGGGACAGTGTAGAGGGAGCTTTACTCTGTATCTAACCCCGTGCTGTACCTGTCCTGGGAGTGTTTGATGGGGGGACAGTGTAGAGGGAGCTTTACTCTGTATCTAACCCCGTGCTGTCCCTGTCCTGGGAGTGTTTGATGGGGGACAGTGTAGAGGGAGCTTTACTCTGTATCTAACCCCGTGCTGTACCTGTCCTGGGAGTGTTTGATGGGGGACAGTGTAGAGAATGACACTGTGGCACCATAGTTTGCTCTGCTGCCTCACTGCGCCAGGGACCTGGGTTCAATTCCAGCTTTGAGTCACTGTGTGAAGTTTGCTTGTTCTCCTCGTGTCTGCGTGGGTTTCCTCCGGGTGCTCTGGTTTCATCCCACAGTCCAAAGGTGTGCAGATTAGATGGATTGGCCATGCTAAATTGTCCCTTAGTGTCCAAAGATGTGCAGGTTAGGGTGGATTGGCCGTGCTAAATTGTCCCTTAGTGTCCAAAGATGTGCAGGTTAGGGTGGATTGGCCATGCTAAATTGTCCCTTAGTGTCCAAAGATGTGCAGGTTAGGGTGGATTGGCCATGCTAAATTGTCCCTTAGTGTCCAAAGATGTGCAGGTTAGGTGGATTGGCCATGCTAAATTGTCCCTTAGTGTCCAAAGATGTGCAGGTTAGGGTGGATTGGCCATGCTAAATTGTCCCTTAATGTCCAAAGATGTGCAGGTTAGGTGGATTGGCCATGCTAAATTGCCCCTTAGTGTCCAAAGATGTGCACTAGATGTGTCCCCAAGTAACTGACTCTTCTACCCTGGGAAAAAGCTTCTGACTATCCACTCTGTCCTTGCCTCTCATAATCTTGAAGACTTCTATCAGGTTTCCCCTCAACCTCCATCATTCCAGTGAGAACAAACCAAGTTTCTCCAACCTTTCCTCATAGCTAATGCCCTCCATACCAGGGCAACATCCTGGTAAATCTTTGCTGTACCCTCTCCAAAGCCCCTCTCCAGAGGGGCAATGCTCCAAAAGCTCGTGCTATCAAATAAACCTGTTGGACTTTAATCTGGTGTGGTGAGACTTCTTACTGTTTGTTGGCATGGGGCTGTGATAGAGATTGGCCATGGGGGGGTTGGGGAGGGGAACAGGGATGGTGGCACAGACTGAATGGCCTCCTCCTGTCACAGTGTGACAAGTAACATGAAGGGGGGAGAGAGCGAAAAATAAAACTGAAAAAAGGCTGAGAAAATTGGTAAGATTTCCAGGAGACAAGTCCTGAAGTTGCTGTGGGGGACAACTGAGGGTGGTTTGAGGGGGAGGGGTGGGGGGGTGAGTCCTGTGTCCCGCATTCTGTCTCTGAGACCCTCCCCCACACCTCTGATCTCCCCACCCCCCCACATCTATTAGAGCATGTCTCTCTCCCTTTGTGACGTTTGACAGACACACTCAGGAGTTGAGAGAGAGGGACAGAGAGAAACTAGCTGGTTCACAAAGCAAGAACGTTTTTTACTGCAAAACTTTGTCCAGAGTTGAGTCAGAACTTCTGCCAGCGACACTCAAGAGGGGGGGAGAGAAGAACTTGTTAACAGGAAGAAAGTTTTTATTTGCAAACTTTGTCCGAAGAACTTTTGCCAGCGACGCTCAAGAGGGAGAGAGATAGAAAAGCAACTTCTTAACAGCAAGAAAGTTTTGCCGAAGTTTTTTTGACAGCTTTTCTTTGGTCTGGTCGCTGAGGGAGATGGGGCTAATCCTCCAACCCATCTCCAGCCACTTCTGTCTCTGGGGTTTCAGCTAATGTTTCGGAGGCGGCCCATGTGGACTGGAAAGGAGATGCCTGGACTGTGAGAGTGTGTCCCCCCTCTTTCTCCAGCAGCTATGGGGGAGCTGTCCCCCTGCTGCGGCACTAACAGGTCTTATTTCTGGAAATTGTTGGCTTGTTTTGTGGTCTATGTCCTGTTTGGCGCTGTGGTCTTCTCTGCTGTGGAGCTGCCCTGGGAGATGAAGATGAGGAGGGAGTTGGACAGGATGAAGAGCAGTTTTTTACTGGAGCACAGTTGCCTGTTGGAGGAACAGTTGGATGCTTTCCTGAGCACTGTACTGGACGCCAATAACTACGGTATCTCCGCCCTGAGGAACGCTTCAAATGACCAGAACTGGGACCTGCCCTCCTCCCTCTTCTTCGTTAGCACCGTGCTCACCACCACCGGTAAAGCACTGGGGGAGGGAGGAATGAGTTAGGTAGGGAGAGAGGCACCCCATCTCACTACCTCACTCCCCCCTCACTCCCAACCTAACTCACCCCCACTCACTCCCTCCCTCACTCCCCACATACCTCATTCCCTATCTTACTCCCCCTCCCTCATTCCCTATCTTACTCCCCCTCCCTCTCTCCCTCATTCCCCACCTCACTCCCTACCTCCAGCCTCACTCCCTACCTGATTCACCCTCTCCCTCATTCCCTACCTAACTCATCCCCCTCACTCCCTACCTACCTCACTCACCCTTTATTCACTACCTCCCCATCTTTCTCCCCCACCTAACTCATCCCTTCCTCCCTCAGTCCCTACCTCACTCATTTTTCCCTCCCTCACTCCCTACCTCACACCCTCCCTCACTCCCTATCTAACTCACTCCTCAACCCCTCCCTCCCTAACTCATTCCCTTCTCCCTCCCTCCCTACCTAACTCACCCCCTCTCTCACTCCCGACTAAACTCCCCCTTCTTCCTCACTCCCAACCTAACTCACTCCTTCCCTCGCTCCCTACCTACCTCAACCTCTTCTCCCTCACTCCCTAATTCATCCCCTTCTTCCTTTCCCCTAACTACCTCAATCCTTCTTCCCTCGCTCCCTAACTCACCCCCGTCACTCCCTAACTCATTCCCTCCCTCCCTTACTCCCTAACTTATCCCCTTCTCCCTAACTCAACTCTTCCTCCCTCACTCCCATTTCCTCCTCCCTCCCTTTCTCTCCTTAGCTCCTCCCTCCCTATCCCCCTCTCCCTCAACCTTTCTCCCTCCCTATCTCCCCACTTCTCTTCCCTCCCTCTCTACCTACCTCACCCCCTGCTTTCTCCCTCCCACCCCTTCTCCATCTCTCATCCCCTTCTCCCTCCCTCATCCTTTTCTCTCTCACCCTTTTCTCCCTCACCCCTCCTCCCTCACCCTTTTCTCCTTCACCCCTTTCTCATTGTCTTCTCCTTCCCTTCCTCCAACACCCCTTCCACCCTCACCCCTTCCACCCTCTCTCCCTCCCTCCATCACCCCTTCCACCCTCCCTCCCTCCATCACCCCTTCCACCCTCCCTCCCTCCATCACCCCTTCCACCCTCCCTCCCTCCATCACCCCTTCCACCCTCCCTCCCTCCCTCCATCACCCCTTCCACCCTCTCTGCCTCCCCCCACCCCTTCTCCCTCCCTCACCCCCTTCTCCCACTCATGTGACTCCAGACTCACATCAATGTGGTTGACTTTTAGCTGCCCTCTGAAATGGCTGAGCAAGCTACTCAGTAAGGGGCAACTAGGGATGGGCAGTAAATACTGGGCCAGCCAGCGGCACCCATGTCCCACAGATGATTTTTTAAAAAGGGGCAATTTAGCATGGCCAATCCACCCTAACCCACACATCTTTGGACACTAAGGGGAGATCATAGAGGTTTACAGCATGGAAACAGGCCATTCGGCCCAACTTATCCATGCTGCCCTTTTTTTTAAAACCCCTAAACTAATTCCAATTGCCCGCGTTTGGCCCATATCCCTCTATACCCATCGTTTCCATGTAACTGTCTAAATGCTTTTTAAAAGACAAAATTGTACCCGCCTCTACTACTACCTCTGGCAGCTCGTTCCAGACACTCACCACCCTCTGTGTGAAAAAATTGTCCCTCTGGACCCTTTTGTATCTCTCCCCTCTCACCTTAAACCTGTGCCCTCTAGTTTTAGACTCCCCTACCTTTGGGAAAAGATATTGACTATCTAGCTGATCTGTGCCCCTCATTATTTTATAGACCTCAATAAGATCACCCCTCAGCCTCCTACGCTCCAGAGAGAAAAGAGGCTGAGGGGTGATCTTATTGAGGTCTATAAAATAATGAGGGGCACAGATCAGCTAGATAGTCAATATCTTTTCCCAAAAGTAGGGGAGACTAAAACTAGAGGGCAGAGGTTTAAGGTGAGAGGGGAGAGATACAAAAGGGTCCAGAGGGACAATTTTTTCACACAGAGGGTGGTGAGTGTCTGGAACAAGCTGCCAGAGGGAGTAGTAGAGGTGGTACAATTCTGTCTTTTAAAAAGCATTTAGACAGTGACATGGGTAAGATGGGTATAGAGGGATATGGGCCAAATGTGGGCAATTAGGATTAGCTTAGGGGTTTTAAAATAAGGGCAGCATGGACAAGTTGGGCCGAAGGGCCTGTTTCCATGCTGTAAACCTCTATGATCTCCCCTTAGTGTCCAAAGATGTGCGGGTTAGGGTGGATTGGCCATGCTAAATTGCCCCTTAGTGTCCAAAGATGTGCAGGTTGGGGTGGATTGGCCATGCTAAATTGCCCCTTAGTGTCCAAAGATGTGCAGGTTAGGTGGATTGGCAATACTAAATTACCCTTTAATTTTTATTTTATTCATTCCTGGGACATGGGTGTCCTTGGCTGGGTAAGCATTTATTACCCATCCCTAGTTGCCCCTTGGAGGGCAGTTCAGAGTTAACCACATTGCTGTGTCTCTGGAGTCACATGTAGGCCAGACCGGGGTAAGGACGGCAGATTTCCTTCCCTAAAGGGAACCAGATGGGTTTTTCCGACAATGGATCATCAGTAGATTCTTAATTCCAGATATTTTTATTGAATTCAAATTCCTCTAGCTGCCGTGGTGGGATTCGAACCCAGAACATTAGCTGAGTTTCTGGGTTAATAGTTTGGCAATAATACCACTAGGCCATTGGCTCCACTTTAAGGCAGAGGTGGATAGATTCTTGATTAATGTGGGGTGAAAGGTTATCGGGGAGGGGTCAGCTGGAACTTGGGGTTGAGGTTCCATTCAGTTGAGCCATGATCTTATTGATGGGGTGGATCAGGCTGGAGGGGGAGAATGGCCTTACTCCTGCTCCTAATGAGAGGGGGAGAGTGGTTGGTACAGTCTCGATTTCCCCAGAACAATACCAGGGCTGCAAGGATTAAATCATGAGGACAGGGTGTGTGAATAAGCCTTGTAATCCAGTGAGGTTGGAAGATTTAAGGGGGTGATATGATTGGGGGAGCTTAAGATGATTACAGGAATTGAGAAGCAGAGACACTATTTCCTCCTGTGTGTGTGTGCGGGTGTGGTTTGTGTGTGTTGGTGGGGGAGTGCAGTGGAAGGGGGTGGGTCTGGAACTCTCTATCCCCCTCTTCCCCCTCAGTCAGAAACTATCGTGCCTGAGATGTCAAGTAGAAACTTCAAGACACAGAGTCGAGATTTTCGCTGGTTCAGGGGAATGAAGAGATAGGGATCAAAAGCGAGGAGATGCACGTTGGCACAGTGGGTTAGCACTGCTGTCACACAGCGCCAGGGACCTGGGTTCGATTCCAGGCTTGGGTCACTGCCTGTGTGGAGTCTGCACGTTCTCCCCATGTCTGCGTGGGTTTCCTCCCATAATCCAAAGATGTGCAGGTTAGGTGGATTGGCCATGCTAAATTGCCCCTTGGTGAAAAAAGATGTGCTGGTCAGGTTGATTGGCTGTGGGAAATTGCCCCTTAGTGTCGGGGGATTAGCAGGGTAAATACACGGGGTTATGGAGATAGGGCCTGGGTGGGATAGTGTTTGGTACTGATTCGACGGGCCGAATGCCTCTTTCTGTAGGGATTCGATGAGCTGTAGGGCGTGCAGACTCTCCCTAAAGCCATTGTCCTCTTGCTGTCCCAGGTTACGGACACAGTGTCCCGTTCACCAGTGGGGGAAAAGCATTCTGCATGGTGTACTCTATCCTGGGTATCCCCATCACCCTCCTCCTCCTCACCAGCCTGGTTCAGCGCCTCATGTTTTACGTATACTGGGCTCCCATCACCTACATCCACATGCAGTGGGGCCTGTCGGTGAACACGGTGGCAAGGATCCACGCTGTGGTGACTGGGCTGATTGTAATCGGATGCTTCTTCCTGCTCCCCGCTCTGGCTTTCATGAACATGGAGAACTGGGACTACCTGCAATCCCTCTACTACTGCTTCATCTCCCTCAGCACCATCGGCCTGGGAGACTACTTGCCGGGGAAGTCAGGCCGACACCCCAGCCTCCAACACCTCTACAAGATCGCCATCGCATGTGAGTGCACCAACCAGGAGACAGGGCACTGCGGGAGGGTCAGTGCTGGAGGAGCACTGCACTGTGGGAGGGTCGGTGCTGAGGGAGCGCCGCACTGTGGGAGGGTCAGTGCTGAGGGAGTGCCGCACTGTGGGAGGGTCAGTGCTGAGGGAGTGCCGCACTGTGGGAGGGTCAGTGCTGAGGGAGTGCCGCACTGTGGGAGGGTCAGTGCTGAGGGAGTGCCGCACTGTGGGAGGGTCAGTGCTGAGGGAGTGCCGCACTGTGGGAGGGTCACTGCTGAGGGAGTGCCGCACTGTGGGAGGGTCGGTGCTGAGGGAGTGCCGCACTGTGGGAGGGTCAGTGCTGAGGGAGCGCCGCACTGTGGGAGGGTCAGTGCTGAGGGAGTGCCACACTGTGGGAGGGTCAGTGCTGAGGGAGCGCCGCACTGTGGGAGGGTCGGTGCTGAGGGAGTGCCGCACTGTGGGAGGGTCAGTGCTGAGGGAGTGCCACACTGTGGGAGGGTCAGTGCTGAGGGAGCGCCGCACTGTGGGAGGGTCAGTGCTGAGGGAGCGCCGCACTGTGGGAGGGTCAGTGCTGAGGGAGCGTCGCAGTGTGGGAGGGTCAGTGCTGAGGGAGCGCCGCACTGTGGGAGGGTCGGTGCTGAGGGAGCGTCGCAGTGTGGGAGGGTCAGTGCTGAGGGAGTGCCGCACTGTGGGAGGGTCAGTGCTGAGGGAGCGCCGCACTGTGGGAGGGTCGGTGCTGAGGGAACGTCGCAGTGTGGGAGGGTCAGTGCCAAGGGAGCGCCGCACTGTGGGGAGGGTCAGTGCTGAGGGAGTGTCGCACTGTGGGAGGGTCAGTGCTGAGGGAGTGCCGCACTGTGGGGAGGGTCAGTGCTGAGGGAGTGCCGCACTGTGGGAGGGTCGGTGCCGAGGGAGCGCCGCACTGTGGGAGGGTCAGTGCTGAGGGAGTGCTGCACTGTGGGAGGGTCGGTGCTGAGGGAGCGCCGCACTGTGGGAGGGTCAGTGCTGAGGGAGCGCCGCACTGCGGGAGGGTCAGTGCTGAGGGAGCGCCGTACTGTGGGAGGGTCAGTGCTGAGGGAGCGCTGCAGTGTCAGGAGACAGTGTACAGGGGGCTTTGCTCTGTATCTAATCCTGTGCTGTACCTGTCCTGGGAGTGTTTGATGGGGGGACAGTGTAGAGGGAGCTTTACTCTGTATCTAACCCCGTGCTGTACCTGTCCTGGGAGTGTTTGATGGGGACAGTGTAGAGGGAGCTTTACTCTGTATCTAACCCCGTGCTGTACCTGTCCTGGGAGTGTTTGATGGGGGGACAGTGTAGAGGGAGCTTTACTCTGTATCTAACCCCGTGCTGTACCTGTCCTGGGAGTGTTTGATGGGGGGACAGTGTAGAGGGAGCTTTACTCTGTATCTAACCCCGTGCTGTACCTGTCCTGGGAGTGTTTGATGGGGGGACAGTGTAGAGGGAGCTTTACTCTGTATCTAACCCCGTGCTGTACCTGTCCTGGGAGTGTTTGATGGGGGGACAGTGGTGGGAATGGTTTGTTTGCTGTGATTTGTGCCTTTGCCTGCCTGCAGGTTATCTGGCTGTCGGTCTGATCGCTCTGCTCATTGTTCTGGAGAGCTTCTATGAGCTCCGGGAGCTGCAGCGATTTGTCGCACTGATCATGGGACGCCCAGACAGAGAGAAACAACTGCACGTCATGGAGAAGGAAGTGGCCATCACTGCTTCCAAGCTGGAAGCGGAAGGCCTGGACGACTGCGGCGCTGAGGGCAGGAGCGCCGATGAACCCACCCCTGAAACCGCAGGCCAACCCCCGGCGAAACAATAACACCCGGGGGCCAGATCACAGTTACCCCCCCAAGTCTCAGCAAACCCAAACACAGCAGGAGCTATCGGACATTGAGGTTGCTTCCCTTTGCCCCAGTCCCTCACTGCGGCCCAGAGGTGGGTTCCAGAGCCAGTGGTTCCACATCTGGGGCGAGCTGCCATCAAACCTCATACTCTCCCAGTCACCTTGTCTGGGCTCAATTTGGGATTCTTCACCTAGATTTCTCCAAGTGAAACATCCTTTTTTTAATTCAATATTGTATCAAATTATATTTATATAAATAATAAACTTTACCAAGAGTTTCTGCAATGCTTTTCTAGTCTCGTCTCTCTAACTGATGGACTTCTGGGATTCTCTTAGATTGAAACACACCCTGTGTTACTGACTGTATCTGTACTGATGTTAATCCAGCTCCCTCACACTGTCACTCAGTAACCCCTCTCCCCCCCAGCACCCTGTGTTACTGACTGTATCTGTACTGATGTTAATCCAGCTCCCTCACACTGTCACTCAGTAACCCCTCTCTCCCCCAGCACCCTGTGTTACTGACTGTATCTGTACTGATGTTAATCCAGCTCCCTCACACTGTCACTCAGTAACCCCTCTCTCCCCCAGCACCCTGTGTTACTGACTGTATCTGTACTGATGTTAATCCA
Source organism: Carcharhinus amblyrhynchos (assembly GCF_965287045.1). Classification (NCBI taxonomy): domain Eukaryota; kingdom Metazoa; phylum Chordata; class Chondrichthyes; order Carcharhiniformes; family Carcharhinidae; genus Carcharhinus; species Carcharhinus amblyrhynchos. Next base: position 98,387 of record NW_027650087.1, on the reverse strand, counting down.
GCTCCCTCACACTGTCACTCAGTAACCCCTCTCCCCCCCAGCACCCTGTGTTACTGACTGTATCTGTACTGATATTAATCCAGCTCCCTCACACTGTCACTCAGTAACCCCTCTCCCCCAGCACCCTGTGTTACTGACTGTATCTGTACTGATGTTAATCCAGCTCCCTCACACTGTCACTCTGTAACCCCTCTCTCCCCCAGCACCCTGTGTTACTGACTGTATCTGTACTGATGTTAATCCAGCTCCCTCACACTGTCACTCAGTAACCCCTCTCTCCCCCCAGCACCCTGTGTTACTGACTGTATCTGTACTGATGTTAATCCAGCTCCCTCACACTGTCACTCAGTAACCCCTCTCTCCCCCAGCACCCTGTGTTACTGACTGTATCTGTACTGATGTTAATCCAGCTCCCTCACACTGTCACTCAGTAACCCCTCTCTCCCCCCCAGCACCCTGTGTTACTGACTGTATCTGTACTGATGTTAATCCAGCTGCCTCACACTGTCACTCAGTAACCCCTCTCTCCCCCAGCACCCTGTGTTACTGACTGTATCTGTACTGATGTTAATCCAGCTGCCTCACACTGTCACTCAGTAACCCCTCTTACCCCCCCAGCACCCTGTGTTACTGACTGTGTCTCTACTGATGTTAATCCAGCTGCCTCACACTGTCACTCAGTAACCCCTCTTACCCCCCCCAGCACCCTGTGTTACTGACTGTATCTGTACTGATGTTAATCCAGCTCCCTCACACTGTCACTCAGTAACCCCTCTCTCCCCCCCAGCACCCTGTGTTACTGAATGTATCTGTACTGTCCCCATCAAACACAGTAAAAAGTCTGACAACACCAGGTTTTAGTCCAACCGATTTATTTGATAATACTCACAAGCTTTCGAGGGGACTGCCTCTTCGTCAGGTGAATGGAGAGTTCTGGCCTCAGACAGAGCATATAAAGCACAGACAGTTTAGAGATTACTGATTAGAATGCGAATCCTTACACCTAACCTGCTGTTCAAGACCTGAAGTGGCTGACAATGTGAGTGGAAGGAGCACTGATCACAGGTTACAGAGATGTGTATTGTCTTCAGACAGTACAGTAAGTGAGGTTTTGCAAACCCAGGCAAGTCACGGGGGTTACAGATAGTGCGACATGAACCCAAGATCCCTGTTGAGACCGTCCTCATGTGTGCGGAACTTGGCTATCAGTCTCTGTTCAGCGACTCTGCGCTGTCGTGTGTCGTGAAGGCCGCCTTGGAGAATGCTTACCCGAAGGTCAGAGGCTGAATGCCCGTGACCATTGAAGTGTTCGCCAACAGCTCGACAATCACCAGGCAAGACTGTTCCCTTCCTGTTGGCGAACACTTCAGTGGTCACGGGCATTCAGCCTCTGACCTTCGGGTAAGCATTCTCCAAGGCGGCCTTCACGACACACGACAGCGCAGAGTCGCTGAACAGAGACTGATAGCCAAGTTCCGCACACATGAGGACAGTCTCAACAGGGATCTTGAGTTCATGTCGCACTATCTGTAACCCCCGTGACTTGCCTGGGTTTGCAAAACCTCACTTACTGTACTGTCTGAAGACAATACACATCTCTGTAACCTGTGATCAGTGCTCCTTCCACTCACATTGTCAACCACTTCAGGTCTTGAACAGCAGGTTAGGTGTAAGGATTCACATTCTAATCAGTAATCTCTAAACTGTCTGTGCTTTATATGCTCTGTCTGAGGCCAGAACTCTCCATTCACCTGACGAAGAGGCAGTCCCCTCGAAAGCTTGTGAGTATTATCAAATAAATCGGTTGGACTAAAACCTGGTGTTGTCAGACTTTTTACTGTGTTTACACCAGTCCAACGCCAGCATTCCCACCCCATCAAACACTCCAGGACAGGTACAGCACGGGGTTACATACAGAGTAAAGCTCCCTCTACACTGTCCTCCCCATCAAACACTCCCAAAACAGGTACAGCACGGGGTTAGATACAGAGTAAAGTTCCCTCTACACTGTCCTCCCCATCAAACACTCCCAGGACAGGTACAGCACGGGGTTAGATACAGAGTAAAGTTCCCTCTACACTGTCCTCCCCATCAAACACTCCCAGGACAGGTACAGCACGGGGTTAGATACATAGCAAAGCTCCCTCTACACTATTTCCCCATCAAACACTCCCAGGACAGGTACAGCACGGGGTTAGGTACAGAGTAAAGCTCCCTCTACACTGTCCCCCCCATCAAACACTCCCAGGACAGGTACAGCACGGGGTTAGATACAGAGTAAAGCTCCCTCTACACTGTCCCCCCATCAAACACTCCCAGGACAGGTACAGCACAGGGTTAGATACAGAGTAAAGCTCCCTCTACACTGTCCCCCATCAAACACTCCCAGGACAGGTACAGCACGGGGTTAGGTACAGAGTAAAGCTCCCTCTACACTGTCCCCCCCATCAAACACTCCCAGGACAGGTACAGCACGGGGTTAGATACAGAGTAAAGCTCCCTCTACACTGTCCCCCCATCAAACACTCCCAGGACAGGTACAGCACAGGGTTAGATACAGAGTAAAGCTCCCTCTACACTGTCTCCCATCAAACACTCCCAGGACAGGTACAGCACGGGGTTAGATACAGAGTAAAGCTCCCTCTACACTGTCCCCCATCAAACACTCCCAGGACAGGTACAGCACAGGGTTAGATACAGAGTAAAGCTCCCTCTACACTGTCCCCCATCAAACACTCCCAGGACAGGTACAGCACAGGGTTAGATACAGAGTAAAGCTCCCTCTACACTGTCCCCCCATCAAACACTCCCAGGACAGGTACAGCACGGGATTAGACTCACCCCTATAAAGTGGCACGGTGGCACAGTGATTAGCACGGCTGCCTCACAGCACCAGGGACCCGAGTTTGATTCCCGGCTTGGGTCACTGTCTGTGTGGAATCTGCGCGTTCTCCCCGTGTCTGCGTGGGTTTCCTCCGGGTGCTCCGGTTTCCCCCCACCATCCGAAAGATGTGCAGGTTAGGTGCTAAATTCTCCCTCAGTGTAACCCGAACAGGAGTGTGGCGACTGGGGGATTTTCACAGTAACTTCATTGCAGCGTTAATGTAAGCTTTTGACGCTAATAAATAAATGTTAACTGATACAGTGTGGTGGAATCGATGCTGGAGGTTTGGTGGTGTGGTCAGTGGGGGGGGGGTGGTGGTGTGGACATTGCCCTTTTAAGTCTCCCCACAGACTGGAGGCTTACTGGCTTCACATCTTCATCCTCTCCGGAGACTTATCCAGACCCAGAGCGGGCAGGGCAGTGCAGGGCTGGTGGGCACGGTGCCACGTGCGGGAAGAGGAGGGATATCGGAGCAAGATGAGGAAGCAGACAGTGAGAGTCTCTCCCCTCACCGTGTGTGACACTCCCGTCCTGTCCCTCACCTGGGCCGGAGGTAAGGGACCTTCGGGTCCACTGCGTCACATTGTCAGACTCTTGGCCATAGTGAGGGGTGGTGGAGGGGGGGCGGGCGCGGAAAGGGAACTGCAGTCCATTGGTGCACAGCAAGATCCCACAGGCAGCAATGGGGGAAAACGGATGGATTGCTTGTCTCATACAGAAGGCGGCAGTGCTGCACTCCCTCAGCGTTCCACTGCTAGTGTCAACCTCCGTTCGTTAGTGTTCAGGTTGCTGGAGCGGGAGTCGAACCCACAATCTCTCGACTCAGAGGTGTGGGAGGGAGAGAGAGAAAGAGAGAGAGAGAAAGAGAGATAGAGGAGTGGGGGGGGAGAGACAGAGACAGACAGACAGTGAGAGAGAGAGAGAGAGAGACAGAGAGAGAGCGAGAGACAGGGAGAGAGAGAGGTTTCAGGCAGAACCTTCCAAATCACAATAACCTGTGTCTAAAACAAGATTCTCCTCATCTCTCCCCTCCCGGGTTCCTTTCCCCGATTCTCTTCAATCTGTGACCCCCCCCCACTCTGGTTACCCAGCCTCCTGGGGAAACACTCCATCCAAACCCTTCCTGGTTTTAAACGCCTCGATTCAATCTCCCTCTTAACCTTCTCTGCTCCCAGGGGAACCATCCCAGCTTCTCCACACGAACTGAAGCCCCCTTACCCCTGGAAACACTCAGGTAAATCTCCCTCTGCACTCTCTCTGAGGCCGAATATCCTTCCTAAAGTGTGGGGCCCAGAATATCTCACAAACCTAACCCAGTGGTTTATAAAGGTTTTGGCCGGATTATTAATAAATACGGTATAACTGATTTGTTGAAAGACCCTTTTACCTTCAGTTTTTTTTAAAGTTTACTTATTAATATCACATGTGAGGCTTACATTAACACTGCAACGAAGTTACTGTGAAAATCCCCTCATCACCACACTCCAGGTTACACTGAGTGAGAATTTAGCACCTAACCAGTACGTCTTTCAGACTGTGGGAGGAAACCGGAGCATCAGGAGGAAACCCATGCAGACACGGGGAGAACATGCAGACGCCACACACACAGTGACCCAAGTCGGAAATCGAACCCAGGTCCCTGACACTGTGAGGCAGCAGTGCGAACCCACTGTGCCGCAGTGTATGTACACCACCCACTCCCAACTTCTCATTGTTCCTCTGATTGCAGTGTTCAGTTTATTTAGTTTTCCTGTTTTAACGGGACAGGGGGTGCCGCTGGGTAAGACCCAGCACTTATTGCCAGTCCCTAATTGCTCCTTGAACTGACTATCTCACTCGGCCATTTCAGAGGGGCAGGAAAGAGTCGACCGCATCACTGTGTGTGTGTGTGTCAGAGAGAGTGTGTGTCAGACAGAGTGTGAGAGAGAGTGAGAGTGTGTGTGAGAGAGAGAGTGTGTGAGAGAGAGAGAGTGTGTGAGAGAGAGTGTGTGAGAGAGTGTGTGTGAGAGAGAGTGTGTGAGAGAGTGTGTGTGAGAGAGAGTGTGTGAGAGAGAGAGTGTGTGAGAGAGAGAGTGTGTGAGAGAGAGAGAGTGTGTGAGAGAGAGAGTGTGTGTGAGAGAGAGAGAGTGTGTGAGAGAGAGAGTGTGTGTGAGAGAGAGAGTGTGTGTGAGAGAGAGAGAGTGTGTGTGAGAGAGAGTGTGTGTGAGAGAGAGAGTGTGTGAGAGAGAGAGTGTGTGTGAGAGAGAGAGAGTGTGTGAGAGAGTGTGTGTGAGAGAGAGAGTGTGTGTGAGAGAGAGAGTGTGTGAGAGAGAGTGTGTGAGTGAGAGAGAGTGTGTGAGAGAGAGAGTGTGTGTGAGAGAGAGTGTGAGAGAGAGTGTGTGAGAGAGTGTGTGTGAGAGAGAGAGAGTGTGTGAGAGAGAGAGTGTGTGTGAGAGAGAGTGTGTGAGAGAGAGAGTGTGTGTGAGAGAGTGTGAGAGAGAGTGTGTGAGAGAGAGAGTGTGTGAGAGAGAGAGTGTGTGAGAGAGAGTGTGAGAGAGAGAGAGAGAGTGTGTGAGAGAGAGAGTGTGTGAGAGAGTGTGTGAGAGAGTGTGTGTGAGAGAGAGTGTGTGAGAGAGAGAGTGTGTGAGAGAGAGAGTGTGTGAGAGAGAGAGTGTGTGTGAGAGAGCGTGTGAGAGAGAGAGAGTGTGTGTGAGAGAGAGTGTGTGAGAGAGAGAGTGTGTGAGAGAGAGAGTGTGTGAGAGAGAGAGTGTGTGTGAGAGAGAGTGTGAGAGAGAGAGAGTGTGTGTGAGAGAGAGTGTGAGAGAGAGTGTGTGAGAGAGTGTGTGAGAGAGAGAGTGTGTGAGAGATAGAGTATGTCTGAGAGAGAGAGTGTGTGTGAGAGAGTGTGTGAGAGAAAGTGTGTGTGAGAGAGGGTGTGTGTCTGAGAGAGTGTGTGTCTGAGTGTGACTGTGTGTGTGAGAGAGAGTGTGTGTGAGTGTGTGTTTGAGTGTGTGTGTGATTGAGAGGGTGTGCGTGAGAGAGAGAGTGTGTGTGAGAGAGTGCGTGTGTGTGAGTGTGTGTCTGAGAGGGTGTGTGTGTGTGGGATCAGGAGTCACATGTAGACCAGACCGGGTAACAGCAGCAGATTTCCTTCCCTAATGGGGACATTTGGGTGGCACAGTCGGTTAGCACTGCTGCCTCACAGTGCCAGGGACCCGGGTTCACACAGTGGGTTAGCACTGCTGTCTCACAGCGCCCAGGGACCCGGGTTCACACAGTGGGTTAGCACTGCTGTCTCACAGCACCCAGGGACCCGGGTTCACACAGTGGGTTAGCACTGCTGCCTCACAGCGCCAGGGACCTGGGTTCACACAGTGGGTTAGCACTGCTGCCTCACAGCGCCAGGGACCTGGGTTCACACAGTGGGTTAGCACTGCTGTCTCACAGCGCCAGGGACCTGGGTTCACACAGTGGGTTAGCACTGCTGCCTCACAGCGCCAGGGACCCGGGTTCACACAGTGGGTTAGCACTGCTGCCTCACAGCACCCAGGGACCCGGGTTCACACAGTGGGTTAGCGCTGCTGCCTCACAGCGCCCAGGGACCCGGGTTCACACAGTGGGTTAGCGCTGCTGCCTCACAGCGCCCAGGGACCCGGGTTCACACAGTGGGTTAGCGCTGCTGCCTCACAGCGCCCAGGGACCCGGGTTCACACAGTGGGTTAGCACTGCTGCCTCACAGCGCCCAGGGACCCGGGTTCACACAGTGGGTTAGCGCTGCTGCCTCACAGCGCCCAGGGACCCGGGTTCACACAGTGGGTTAGCGCTGCTGTCTCACAGCGCCCAGGGACCCGGGTTCACACAGTGGGTTAGCGCTGCTGTCTCACAGCGCCCAGGGACCCGGGTTCACACAGTGGGTTAGCACTGCTGCCTCACAGCGCCCAGGGACCCGGGTTCAATTCCCGGCTTGGGTCACTCTCTATGTGGAGTCTGAACTTTCTCCCCGTGTCTGCGCGGGTTTCCTCTGGGTGCTCCAGTTTCCTCCCGCAGTCCCGAAAGACATGCTGGTTAGGGGGAGTAGCCATGCTAAATTACCCCTTAGTGTCAGGGGGATTAGCAGGGTAAGTATGTGAGCTTACAGGGATAGGGCCTGCGTGGGATTGTTGTCAGTGGGATTGAAGGAAATGGAGAGAAGGTAAGATTGAGGGATCTGGGGAGAAGGTAGGATTGAGGGATATGGAGAGAAGGTAGGATTGAGGGATCTGAGGAGAAGGTAGGATTGAGGGATATGGAGAGAAGGTAGGTTTGAAGGATCTGGGGAGAAGGTAGGATTGAGGGATCTGAGGAGAAGGTAGGATTGAGGGATCTGGGGAGAAGGTAGGATTGAGGGATCTGGGGAGAAGGTAGGATTGAGGGATCTGGGGAGAAGGTAGGATTGAGGGATCTGGGGAGAAGGTAGGATTGAGGGATCTGGGGAGAAGGTAGGATTGAGGGATCTGGGGAGAAGGTAGGATTGAGGGATCTGGGGAGAAGGTGCTATTGAGGGATACAGATTGTTGTAGGCGCAGATTTGATGGGCCGAAAGGCCTCCTTCTGCGCCGAAGGGATTCTACAACTCATTGTTCTCTCCTTCTCTTCCCCACCCCCCCGAATGAAGACAAGGACCAGCCTCTGGACACTCCGACAGAGGTGGTACCGGCGGCCGAGGTGAAGGTCGGTGAGGGCTGCGGGGCTCACTGCTGTTCTTGCTGCCGGTATCGCTCCCCTGTGGCGCTGGGGAGACTGCTGACTGGCCTGGCCTTGGCATGTTGCCTGGCAGCCTCTTGGGCGGGTATGACACAGTTGGCCAAGGTGGCGCTGAGGGAGTTTGAGTCGCCGTTCTTCATGGCCTGGCACTCGGCTAGCTGGAACCTCCTGCTGTTCCCCAGCTACTGCTCGGGCTGCTTGCTGTCCTCGAGCGAGAGAGGGTCACCGCCGTCCCAACGGTTCAGGTGAGGGTAAGGCGTGGTGGGGGGACGTGGGGAGCAACTCCAGGTGGGAGGGCAGTGAGGTCTCAATGGTGCTCGGAGTAGGGGGGGGTGGGGGTGTTTTGCCAGGTGGTACCAGAAACCAGCAGGCCCCGGCTCAGAGAGGGTCCCAGATACAGTCCAAGGCTGCTAGGAGAAGGTGGAAATTGGAGCGCTTGGAGGAAACCCACGCAGATATGGGGAGAAGGTGCAGAGTCCACACAGACAGTGACCCGAGCCGGGAATTGAACCTGGGTCCCTGGCGCTGTGAGGCAGCAGTGTTAACCCACTGTGTCACCGTGCCCCTGGGAATCGAACCCGGGTCCCTGGCGCTGTGAGACAGCAGTGTTAACCCACTGTGTCACCGTGCCCCCGGGAATCGAACCCGGGTCCCTGGCTCTGTGAGACAGCAGTGTTAACCCACTGTGTCACCGTGTCCCCGGGAATCGAACCCGGGTCCCTGGCGCTGTGAGGCAGCAGTGTTAACTCACTGTGTCACCGTGTCCCCGGGAATCGAACCTGGGTCCCTGGCGCTGTGAGACAGCAGTGTTAACCCACTGTGTCACCGTGCCCCCGGGAATCGAACCTGGGTTCCTGGCTCTGTGAGACAGCAGTGTTAACTCACTGTGTCACTGTGTCCCCGGGAATCGAACCCGGATCCCTGGCGCTGTGAGACAGCAGTGTTAACCCACTGTGTCACCGTGCCCCCGGGAATCGAACCCGGGTCCCTGGCGCTGTGAGGCAGCAGCGTTAACCCACTGTGTCACCGTGTCCCCGGGAATCGAACCCGGGTCCCTGGCGCTGTGAGGCAGCAGTGTTAACCCACTGTGTCACCGTGCCCCCGGGAATCGAACCCGGGTCCCTGGCTCTGTGAGACAGCAGTGTTAACCCACTGTGTCACCATGTCCCCAGGAATCGAACCCGGGTCCCTGGCTCTGTGAGACAGCAGTGTTAACCCACTGTGTCACTGTGCCCCCGGGAATCGAACCCGGGTCCCTGGCTCTGTGAGACAGCAGTGTTAACCCACTGTGTCACCGTGTCCCCGGGAATCGAACCCGGGTCCCTGGCGCTGTGAGGCAGCAGTGTTAACCCACTGTGTCACCGTGCCCCCGGGAATCGAACCCGGGTCCCTGGCACTGTGAGGCAGCAGTGTTAACCCACTGTGTCACCGTGCCACCCATAGAATGTAGTTCAGACTAGTATGCCCTGGTGGGCCCAACTCACCCTTGTTCAGCTCACCACCCTTCACCCCCTGACTATCAGTCACCACAACGCATCCTCACCCCCTGACCATTACCACAGCGCAACACCCCTCAGAGTGCCCACGAGCAGGTAGAACTTTAATTGCATTTATAAAAGCCTCTTACACTGAGCCTGTAAAGCGGATTAGAGGCTGTTTAAACCTGAGAGATAACAGAGAGAGGATAAAGACAGTGGGATCTGTGAATACAGTGTGAAAGATTCCACTCTGTGAGATTAGACACAGCTGCCTCACACCACAGTGGCCATTTCACATGGGCACGATACTTACCTTTCTCACTGAGAGGGGCTGGCTTGAAGTCCTTGTGAATTATTGATCCCAGCCGGAGGGTGTGATTTTCCAGCAGGAACTGTACACACACACACACACACACACACACACACACACACACACACACACACACACACACACACACAGTGACACACACACATATATATAGACACAGACACACACACACATATACAAACACATACATATGGACACACATAGTAACACACAGTGACAGACACATACACACACAGTGATACACACACAGACACACATGCAGTGACACACACACTCAGACACATACGCACATGGACACGCACACAGTGATACACACAGTGACACAGTCACATACACACTTATACATACACACAACACACAGACACATATGGACACAAACACAGTGACAAACACACACACAAAGACACAGTGACACATACACACTCAGCCACACAAACACACACATAGATATGGTTGCATGCGCGCGCGCACACACACACACACACACACACACACACACGTTAGGTGGATCGGCCATGCTAAATTGCCCCTCAGTGTCCAAAGATGTGCAGGTTAGGGGGGGTTAGTGAGGTAAATAGGGTGGGGGGGTTAAGGGGATAGGACCTGGGTGTGATGCTCTGTCAGAGTCAGTGCAGACTTGATGGGCTGAATGGCCTCATTCTGTACTGTAGGGATCGGTAGCAGGTTCAGGTTGTGGACACATTGTCAATCTGGAACCTCTTTTCTTGCTCTCGGTCCACAGTGGGTGTGGCCGTTGCCTCAGCGAGGGTGTGAGCTTGATGAGGAGACTCCTGAAGCAGACAGCACCTTTCTCCATCCTGTGGACACTGACTAACTACCTGTACCTGATGGCTCTGAGGAATATCAGCACCACCGATGCCTCCGCTCTCTTCTGTTGTAACAAAGCGTTTGCCTTCCTCCTCTCCTGGATCGTGTTGAAGGACAGGTTTATGGGTGTCAGGGTAAGACCGTAAGATATAGGAACGGAATTAGCCCATTCGGCCCATCACATGGCTGCTCCGCCATGGCTGATAAGTTTCTCAACCCTATTCTCCCACTCTTTTCCCCATAACCTTTGATCTCCTTACCAATCAGGAACCTAGCTATAAAAGCAAATTACTGTGGGTGCTGGAATCTGAAAGCAAAAGACAAAATGCTGGAAAATCCCAGCAGGGCTGCAGCATCTGTAAGGAGAGAAAAGAGCTGATGTTTCGAGTCCCGATGACCCTTTAACAAAGCTGTGACAAAAGGTCACCTGGACTCGAAATGTCAGCTAAGAACCTATCTATCTCTGTCTTAAAAACACTCAATGACCTGGCCTCCTCTGTGGCAAAGAATTCCTCAGATTCACTCACCGTCTGGCTGAAGAAATTACTCCTCATCTCCGTTCTAAAGGGCTGTCCCTTCACTCTGAGGCTGTACCAGGGTCGGGCCGGGGAACGGGGTGGGGGGACACAAACATTCAAGGGAGAGAGGAAGGGCTGAGATCAAGTGGGATAGGAGAGGGTTGGTGGGCCATATGGCCTACCTCTGCACCATGTGTGAATCTGAATAGACTCACTGGTGAGAGAGTTGGATACATGGGTTGAAATGGATGAATTTTAGGGATTTGGGTTGCGGCGGCGGGCGGGGGGGCGGGGTGCAGGGGGAGAGAAAGGGCAAGGTGAAGAGTGGAACTAATTGGAGAGAGCAGATACCACCAGCTTAATGGCCTCCTGCACCACTCTCTACCATTAACCTGCTGAAGGTGAACTGGTTTACTTGATCTCTCTGACTCAGCTACCCTGCATCCAGGTCGTGGGTAAGGGGGTGTCGGTGTTGGGGGAGTGCAGGTGTTGGTAATATGTAAGTGTTGATGGATGTAAGTGTTTGGGGGTGGGGGTGTAGCTGTTGGAGGGACTGTAGGTGCTGGGGGCGGGGGGGCGGTGTAGCTGTTGGAGGGGTGTAGGAGTTGGGAGATGGTGGATGTTGGGGGGATGGTGGGTGTTGGGGGGGTGATGGGGGTATGGTGGGTATTTTGGGGGTGGTGGGTGTTGGGGGAATGGTGGGCATTGAGAGGACAGTGGGTATTGAGTGGGGAATAGTAGGGGGTGGTGGGTATTGAGCGGGGGGGGGTGGTGGGTATTGAGCGGGGAATGGTGGGGGTTGGGTGGGAATGGTCGGTGTTGAGCGGGGAACGGTGGGGGTTGGGTGGGAATGGTCGGTGTTGAGCGGGGAATGGTGGGGGTTGGGTGGGAATGGTCGGTGTTGAGCGGGGAATGGTGGGGGTTGGGTGGGAATGGTCGGTGTTGAGCGGGGAACGGTGGGGGTTGGGTGGGAATGGTCGGTGTTGAGCGGGGAATGGTGGGGGTTGGGTGGGAATGGTTGGTGTTGACCGGAGAATGGTGGGGGTTGGGTGGGAATGGTCGGTGTTGAGCAGGGAATGGTGGGGGTTGGGTGGGAATGGTCGGTGTTGAGTGGGGAATGGTGGGGGTTGGGTGGGAATGGTTGGTGTTGACCGGGGAATGGTGGGGGTTGGGTGGGAATGGTTGGTGTTGAGCGGGGAAGAGGGGGTTTGGGTGGGGGGGGTGTTGGGGATTGGGGTGGAAGCTGGAATGACTTTCCCGATGCTCTGCTCCCCCACAGATCGTAGCGGCAATCCTCTCCATCACCGGCATCGTGCTGATTGCCTATGCCGATGGGTTCCGCCGTGATTCCATCGTGGGAGTGGCCTTTGTGGTGGGGTCAGCATCCACCTCCGCTCTGTACAAGGTGAGACCCCCTCCCACTCTCCCCCCAGACATCCCATGCCCAGGGTTGGGGGGGTGTAAACTGGCTTTAGGCGTCAAGACCTGCATGTCTCACACAACCCCAGCACCCCCCCACTGACAGCCAAAGGTACATCCCCCTTTTGAATTGCGAAGAGGGGGAGGGGGAGAGAACGAGGCCACCCTGACATTGTGCACAGCAAGATCCCAAAAAGCGGCAATGGGGAGAAATGGCCAGTTCAGCTGGCTTTAATCAGGTTGGACAAAGGATGAATGGGAGCCCTAATGTACCAGGGCAGAGGAACCCACCCCATCCTGTCTCCACATCCAAATGCCGTTCTTCCCACAGTGGTCATGGGATCTTTCGCACTGGGGGGTGCAGGGGGGGTTGTTCCTCTGTTTACCATTGCGTCCAAATGACTCCCCCCTGAGCCCCACACCTCTCGGACAGTGCAGTACTCTCCAGCTGCTGGTGCGGGGGGTGGCGGAGGGGGTTCAGTGTGTTTGAGGCGAGACCTGAACCTACTTTCTGCCTATTCCCAGTCAGGTATTCGATCTGTGCCGATTTCAAGATGAGAAGCCATATTTTTCTGTGGCGGGGAGGAGGAATTTGTTGACCCAGATGCTCGGTGAATTGGCCCTTCTCCTCCTGAGCAGTGAGCCCTGCTGGGCTGTGTGCCCCTCTGTGAGGCTCAGAGGAGAAGCAGCACACTGGCAATGATGGTTAGCTTTGCTTCCTCACAGTGCCAGGGACCCGGGTTCGATTTCCGGCTTGGGTCACTGTCTGTGTGGAGGCTGCACGTTCTCCCTGTGTCTGCGTGGGTTTCCTCTGACTGCTCCAGTTTCCTCCCACAGTCCAAAGATGTGCCGGTTAGGTGGATTAACATTGGTAAATGTGCAGGGGCTTACAGGGATAGGGCGAGTGCTGGGGAGGAAGCTTTTTTGGAGAGTTGGTGCAGATTTGAAGGGCCGAATGGCTTCCTTCTGCACTGTAGGGATTCTATGAATCTGTGGGTGAGATCAGGAAGCAGTTCCTCACACAAGAGAGACTCCCCCCGCCCACCCCCGGCAAGGCCATGGATGATTGGGGTCAATTTTAGATGGAGGATTGATTTTTGCCAGGTACATTAAGGAAAAGCCAAGATGGGATTGGATTGACCAAGATATCATTGAACAGCGGAGCACCGAGCATTCTCGGAGTGGCTAACAGGGATGGAGTACTTGGAGCTTGGCTGGTGTAACTGAGGCACCGTCTCAGCGAGGGGGAAAGGAAGATGACAGAGGAAAGAAGGAATTTTGTTGGTCTCTGGTTAACGGGTTGCATCTCGGCCCACAGGTCCTGTTTAAGTTGCTGCTGGGTAGTGTGAGGTACAGAGAAGTGGCGCTCTTCCTGTCTGCACTGGGAGCTTTTAACCTCCTCTTCCTCAGCTGGGTCTCCGTCATCCTCTATGTCACCAGAGTGGAACACTGGCCCTCCAGCAGGGACGTGCCCTGGGATCTACTGTGTGGACTGGCCACTCTCCTCCTGGGTAGGTGTGTCACCCTCACTTCCTTCCTCCTGTGGTATCAAATTATCTGGGCGAGCTATCACCAAACACTGCCTACTCCAATTCTAGTCCTGTCTCTCAGGGTCGATCAGACATCCTGAGAATGTTTGATGGGGACAGTATAGAGGGAGCTTTACTCTGTATCTAACCCCGTGCTGTACCTGTCCTGGGAGTGTTTGATGGGGGAACAGTGTAGAGGGAGCTTTACTCTGTATCTAACCCCGTGCTGTACCTGTCCTGGGAGTGTTTGATGGGGGGGACAGTGTAGAGGGAGCTTTACTCTGTATCTAACCCCGTGCTGTACCTGTCCTGGGAGTGTTTGATGGGGGGACAGTGTAGAGGGAGCTTTACTCTGTATCTAACCCCGTGCTGTACCTGTCCTGGGAGTGTTTGATGAGGGGACAGTGTAGAGGGAGCTTTACTCTGTATCTAACCCCGTGCTGTACCTGTCCTGGGAGTGTTTGATGGGGGGACAGTGTAGAGGGAGCTTTACTCTGTATCTAACCCCGTGCTGTACCTGTCCTGGGAGTGTTTGATGGGGGACAGTGTAGAGGGAGCTTTACTCTGTATCTAACCCCGTGCTGTACCTGTCCTGGGAGTGTTTGATGGGGGGACAGTGTAGAGGGAGCTTTACTCTGTATCTAACCCCATGCTGTACCTGTCCTGGGAGTGTTTGATGGGGGGACAGTGTAGAGGGAGCTTTACTCTGTATCTAACCCCGTGCTGTACCTGTCCTGGGAGTGTTTGATGGGGGGACAGTGTAGAGGGAGCTTTACTCTGTATCTAACCCCGTGCTGTACCTGTCCTGGGAGTGTTTGATGGGGGGACAGTGTAGAGGGAGCTTTACTCTGTATCTAACCCCGTGCTGTACCTGTCCTGGGAGTGTTTGATGGGGGACAGTGTAGAGGGAGCTTTACTCTGTATCTAACCCCGTGCTGTACCTGTCCTGGGAGTGTTTGATGGGGGACAGTGTAGAGGGAGCTTTACTCTGTATCTAACCCCGTGCTGTACCTGTCCTGGGAGTGTTTGATGGGGGGACAGTGTAGAGGGAGCTTTACTCTGTATCTAACCCCGTGCTGTACCTGTCCTGGGAGTGTTTGATGGTGGACAGTGTAGAGGGAGCTTTACTCTGTATCTAACCCCATGCTGTACCTGTCCTGGGAGTGTTTGATGGGGGGACAGTGTAGAGGGAGCTTTACTCTGTATCTAACCCCGTGCTGTACCTGTCCTGGGAGTGTTTGATGGGGGACAGTGTAGAGGGAGCTTTACTCTGTATCTAACCCCGTGCTGTACCTGTCCTGGGAGTGTTTGATGGGGGACAGTGTAGAGGGAGCTTTACTCTGTATCTAACCCCGTGCTGTACCTGTCCTGGGAGTGTTTGATGGGGGGGACAGTGTAGAGGGAGCTTTACTCTGTATCTAACCCCGTGCTGTACCTGTCCTGGGAGTGTTTGATGGGGAACAGTGTAGAGGGAGCTTTACTCTGTATCTAACCCCGTGCTGTACCTGTCCTGGGAGTGTTTGATGGGGGAACAGTGTAGAGGGAGCTTTACTCTGTATCTAACCCCATGCTGTACCTGTCCTGGGAGTGTTTGATGGGGGAACAGTGTAGAGTCTATTGTTGTTAGTTAATTTGATGGATGGATGTCTGCATTGATCCGAGATGTTTTTCTTTGTCCTCCAGTGTTTAACATCCTTGTCAATTATGGAGCTGCAGTAACCTTCCCTGCCCTGGTATCTCTGGGAGTCTTTCTGAGTATACCTGTCAATGCTGGTAAGGCTACCTCACCAACATTCTCAAGATCGCAGCAAGCAAGACACGGCATATTAGTATCGGACTGTAGTTAGGCTGCAATAAGCATTTTACTGTGTGGATTAGGGAGAGGGCAGCATTAGCCATATCACGCCTCCTGATTTAAGGCAGAACTCTTGGCAGGCAGACTATTTTTTTGATTTGTGTGACAAGTCAGCTTACATTAACACTGCAATGGAGTTACTGTGAAAATCCCCTAGTTGCCCACACTCTGGCGCCTGTTTGGGTTACACTGAGGGAGAATTTAGCACCTAACCAGCACGTCTTTCAGACTGTGGGAGGAAACTGGAGCACCTGGTAGAAACCCACACAGACACGGGGAGAACGTGCAGACTCCACACAGACAGTGACCCAAGCCAGGAATCAAACCCGGTCCCCTGGCGCTGTGAGGCAGCAGTGCTAACCCACTGTGCCATACATTATCTTCTACGTATCTATGAATTCTACAAGTTTTCATTCACCATTCTCTCTCTCTCTCCATTCCTCATCACAGTCACTGACCTCTATCGCGGTGTAGTGCCGGGTCTCGGTGACGTTAGGCTGGCCGCCCTGCTTGTCCTTTCCCTCGCCTTCCTGCTCCTGCTGCTGCCAGAGGACTGGGACTCGACTGCCGTGGAGCTCCTGACCAAGCTCCGAGGGGAGACGGCCAAAGAGGAGCCGGGGCCCGAGAGCGCCGAGGGCGGGATACCGGCGGGAGGTCGGACCAGGGCGGGTGGAGTGGCCTCCTCGAGCCCCAGCCAGAGACGCTTGGAGATGAAGGATTGCACTGCAGCGTAGGGACTGACAAGGTCTCAATCACGCTGACAACATTGGAAATCGCACTCTTAATAAAGATGTTCTTATCTTAAATCTTTGTGTATGAAATTCTCTGCACCCTTCAAATTTAGGGAGAATTAATATGATTAATTTATGAGAAATTTCCTAGGGTACACTTGTGACCATGTGGCCAAATTCGACCCCAAAACACTTTCCAGTTTGCTGATGATACCACTCCAGTGGGTCTGATCTCAGACAATGACGAGACGGAGTACGGGAAAGAGATAGAGAATCTGGTGAACTGGTGCACCGACAATAATCACAGAATCCTGTTGGCCCTTCGGCCCATCAAGTCTGCACCGACAAGTGAGAAATACCTGACGTGCCCACCTAATCTTACTTACCAGCACTTGGCCCATAGCCCTGAATGTTATGATGTGCCAAGTACTCATCCAGGTGCTTTTTAAAGGATGTGAGGCATCCCACCTCCACCATCCTCCCAGGCAGCGCATTCCAGACCCTCACGACCCTCTGGGTAAAAAAGCTTTACCTCAAATCCCCTCTTAAACCTCCCACCTCTCACTTTTAACTTGTGTCCCCTCGTAACACACCCTCCAACTAAGCGGAACAGCTGCTCCCTGTCCAGGCCCCTCATAATCTTGTACACCTCAATCAGGTCACCCCTCAGTCTTCTCTGCTCCAATGAAAACAACCCAAGCCTATCCAACCTCTCTTCATAATTTAAATGTTCCGTCCCAGGCAGCATCCTGGTGAATCTCCTCTGCACCCCCTCCAGCGCAATCACATCCTTCCGATAATGTGGCGACCGGAACTGCACACAGTGCTCCAGCTGTGGCTTCGCCAAAGTTCTATACAATTCCAACATGACCTCTCTGCTTTTGTAATCTATATCCCGATTGATAAAGGTGAGTGTGCCATATGCCTTTTTCACCACCCTGTTTTCCTGCCTTCCGCCTTCAATCTCTCCCTCAATGCAGGTAAAATGAAGGAGATGGTCATCAACTTCAGGAAGCGTAAAGGAGAACATGCCCCTGTCTACATCAACGGGGATGAAGTGGAAATGATTGAGAGCTTCAAGTTTCTAGGTGTCCAGATCACCAACAACCTGTCCTGGTCCCCCCCATGCCGACACTATAGTTAAAGAAAGCCCATCAAAGCCTCTACTTTCTCAGAAGACTAAGGAAATTTGGCATGTCCGCTACGGCTCTCATCAATTTTTATAGATGCCCCATAGAAAGCATTCTTTCTGGTTGTATCACAGCTTGGTATGGGCTCCCGCTCTGCCCAAGACTGCAAGAGACTATAAAAGAACATAAAGAACATAAGAAATAGGAGCAGGAGTAGGCCATCTAGCCCTTCGAGCCTGCCCTGCCATTCAACAAGATCATGGCTGATCTGAAGTGGCTCAGTTCCACTTTCCCGCTTTCTCCCCATAATCCTTAATCCCCTAGCCTACCAAAAACCTATCTACCCACGTCTTACATATATTTAGCGAGGTAGCCTCCACCACTTCAACGGGCAGAGAATTCCAGAGATTCACCACCCTTTGAGTGAAGAAGTTCCTCTTCAACTCTGTTCTAAACTGCCCCCCCCCCTTATCTTGAGGCTGTGCCCTCTAGTCCTGCTGTCCTTTCTGAGCGGGAAGAGTCTCTCCACCTCTATCCTATCCATCCCTTTCATCATCTTATATGTCTCAATGAGATCTCCCCTCATCCTTCTAAACTCTAACGAGTACAAGCCCAGTCTATTCAGCCTCTCCTCATAGCTCAACCCCCTCAACTCTGGTATCAGCCTAGTGAACCTCCTCTGCACTCCCTCCAAGGCCAAAATATCCTTGCGCAAGTGCGGCGACCAAAACTGCACACAGTACTCCAGCTGCAGCCTCACCAGTGCCCTGTACAGTTGCAGCAAGACCTCCCTACTTTTATATTCAATCCCCCTCGCTATGAAGGCCAGAATCCCATTTGCCTTCCTGACCACCTGCTGCACCTGTAGGCTGGGTTTTTGCGATTCATGCACAAGGACCCCCAGGTCCCTCTGCACCGTAGCATGCTGCAGCATGCTAGTAGTCCTTCCTACCATTATTCCTACCAAAGTGGATAACCTCACACTTGCCAACATTGTATTCCATCTGCCAGGTCCTTGCCCACTCGCTCAGCCTATCTAGATCCCTCTGCAGACTTTCCACACCCTCCGCACAATTTGCTGTTCCACTTAATCTTTGTCATCAGCAAATTTCGACACCTTACACTCGGTTCCCTCCTCCAGATCATCTATATAAATAGTAAATAGCTGAGGCCCCAGCACCGATCCCTGGGGCACTCCACTAGTCACCAATCGCCAATCCGAATAGCACCCATTGACACCCACTCTCTGCCTCCTATTTGACAACCAAATAGGGTCGTGAATGTAGCCCAATCCATCACGCAAACCAGCCTCCCATCCATTGACCCTGTCTACACTTCCCGCTGCCTCGGGGAAAAGCAGCCAGTGTAATCAAGGACCCCACGCACCTCGGACATTCTCTCTTCCACCTTCTCCCATCAGGGAAAAGATACAAAAGTCTGAGGTCATGTACCAACCGACTCAAAAACAGCTTCTTCCCTGTTGCTGTCAGACTTTTGAATGGACCTACCTCGCATTAAGTTGATTTTTCTCCACACCCTAGCTATGACTGTAACACTACATTCTGCACTCTCTCCTTTCCTTCTCTATGAACGGTATGCTTTGTCCGTATAGAATACAAGAAACAATACTTTTCACTGTATCCCAATACATGTGACAATAATAAATCAAATCAAAACATTTAGGGAGAATTAATATAATTAACTTATGAGAAATTTCCTAGGTTGGGCTGTATGGCGTGGAACGAGTGACCTATTTTGATCTGATTTAATTTATTATTGTCACGTGTACTGGGATACAGTGAAAAGTATTGTTTCTTGTGCTATTCAGATAAAACATATCTTTCAGTACATAGGGGAGTGGAATCATAGAATCATCGAAACCCTACAGTGCAGAAGGAGACCATTTGGCCCATCGAGTCTGTACCAACAACAATCCCACCTAGGCCCGATCCCCACTTAGTTATCCTGCTAATCCCTCTAACCTTTCACATCCCAGGACATTAGGGGTTAATTTAGCATGTCCAATGCACCTAACCCGCACATCTTTGGACTGTGGGAGGAAACTGGGGTGGCACAGTAGCACAGTGGGTTAGCACTGCTGTTTCACAGCTCCAGTGACCTGGGTTTGATTCCCAGCTTGGGTCACTGTCTGTGCGCAGTTTGCACTTTCTCCTCATGTCTGTGTGGGTTTCCTCCGGGTGCTCCAGTTTCCTCCCACAGTCCAAAGATGTGTGGGTTAGGTTGATTGGCCATGTTAAAAAATTGCCCCTTAGTGTTCTGAGGTGCGTAGGTTAGAGGGATTAGCGGGTAAATGTGTAGGGATAAGGGGGTAGGGCCTGGGGTAGATTCGATGGGCCAGATGGCCTCTTTCTGCACTGTAGGGTTTCTATGATTCTAAACGGGAGCACCCGGGGGAAACCCACACAGACACAGGGAGAATGTGCAGACTCTGCACAGACAGTGACCCAAGCCAGGAATCAAACCCAGGTCCTTGGTGCTGAGAGGCAGCAGAGCTAACCCACTGTGCCACTGCACTGCCCCTTGAAAGGAGAAGGTGCAGAATGTAGTGTTACAGTCATAGCTATGTAGATATTGTAACTTGTCTTATCATACTAAACTTGTATAGTTAATGCTTCATTCTTGTATATGTTTATAAACTTGTATATGTTTATGCTTCATTCAACAAGCACACAATCTTGTGGCTTTGTTCACTTAGTTAGCATCCTGGAACAAAACTTTATTGATCCCTAACCACCCCCCATTCCCTCCCCAGGAATCTTACCAAGATTTGTAAAAACCTTAAATCAGTTCTCAACAGGAGCAATTTCTGCCTCTTGACTCGATCACAAGACCAGTCAAGATTTTGAACACCCATCTCATCTCCTCTAGATAATCTATTCTCCAATTTATCCACTTTTTTTAATTCATTCCTGCGACATGGGTGTCCCTGGCTGGGCCAGCATTTATTGCCCATCCCTAGTTGCCCCTTGGAGGGCAGTTGAGACTCAACCACATTGCTGTGGCTCTGGAGTCACATGTAGGCCAGGCTGGGATAAGGACGGCAGATTTCCTTCCCTAAAGGGAACCAGATGGGTTTTTCCCACAATGGGTCATCAGTAGATTCTTAATTCCAGATATTTTTTATTGAATTTAAATTCCACCATCTGTCGTGGCGGGATTCGAACTCGGATCCCCCAGAACATCAGCTGAGTTTCTAGACTAATAGCCTAGTGATGATACCACAAGGCCATCACCATCCCACATCTCTCACTCTCTGTCATAACAAGGTTTATTGAGGAGCTGAAGGGAATCAGCATTAGTAGAGAAAAGATTTTTGGGGAAATTGATGGGATTGAAGCTGAATAAATCCCCAGGTCCTGATGATCTTCATCCCAGAATATTTAAGGAAGTCACCCTGGAAATAGTAAATCCATTGATGGTTATTTTCCACAATTCTTTGGACTCTGGACTGGTTCCTGCAGATTGGAGGATGGCTAATGTAAGCCCACTATTCAAAAAGGGATGTGGAAATGCCTGTGTTGGGCTGAGGTTGACATTTGGACTGAGGTGGGCACAGTTCGAAGTTTCACAACACCAGATTAAAGTCCAACAGGTTTATTTGGTATCACAATCTTTCGGAGTGCTGCCCCTTTGTCAGGTGAGTTCCACCCCTCCTCTGATGAAGGAGCAGTGGTCCAAAAGCTTGTGATACTAAATAAACCTGTTGGACTTTAACCTGGTGTTGTGAGACTTCTTACTGTTAAAAAAAGGGAGGTAGAGAGAAAATAGGGAACTATAGACCAGTCAGCCTAACATCGTTACTAGGGGGTCATAGCTTAAGGATAAGGGGTAAACCTTTTAGGACTGGGGTGAGGAGAAATTTCTTCACCCAGGGAGTGGTGGAATTCACTCCCAAAGAAAGTAGTTGAGGCCAAAACGTTGTGTGAATTCAAGAAGAAATTAGATATCACTCTTGGGGCTAAAGGGATATTGTCGGGGGGGTGGTGAGGAGAAGGTGGGTATCATGATATTGAATTGGAAGGGCCAAAGGGCCTCCCCCTGCTTCTTGTTTCTATGTTGCAGAAAGCCAGTGGGTGAAGGATAGCCCTGGAATCCACCTTTAAAGAGTCAGACATTTATTGACAGAATGGAAGATTACAAGCATACACTGTCAAACTCAACCACCAATCCAGCTTCAGATGCCTCAATCCTTTTGTAATTTAATCAATAAAAAAATAAATTAAACAACAAATAAACAATTTAACAGTCCCTGAACGAGGCTGTGCAAGAAGAAAACATTAAAAGGAATGTTAAATCAAATTAACATGTTGTTTCCAGGGCTGATGATGCAACTGTATGTTGGCCTGGAGCAGACTTACAAGGAGGTCCTTGGTTGTAACCCCGTCTCCCTTCCCCGCATCAGGAACATAGAGGTGATGTGCAAACAAAACTCATTTGAAGAGCTCCTAAGAAAATTAAGCAGAGGGTGCAAACGCCCGTAGCATATACATGCGTGCTCCACAGAGCTCTACAAGGCCGCAAAAGACACAGGCATCTTGCAAGGCATTCTCTGCCCGTTGAAGTGGTGGAGGCTATCTCGCTAAATATATTTAAGTCACGGGTAGATAGGTTTTTGACAGACAAGGGAATTAAGGGTTATGGGGAGAGAGCGGGAAAGTGGAACTGATTAGCCATGATCTTATTGAATGGCGGGGCAGGCTCGAAGGGCTAGATGGCCTACTCCTGCTCCTATTTCTTATGTTCTTATGTGAGTCCTTAGAGTATGCAACCTCTTGTGTAGCAGGCAGCGAAGGAGATAAATGGCCTTCATAGAGAGAGGATTTGAGTATAGGGATAGGGATGTTTTGCTGCAATTTTACAGGCGTTGGTGAGGCCACACCTGGAGTACTGAGTGCAGTTTTGGTCTCCTTATCTGAGGAAGGATGTCCTTGCTATAGAAAAAGTGCGGCAAATGTTTACCAGGCTGATTCCTGAGATGGCAGGTCTGTCATATGCGGAGAGACTACGTCAGTTAGGATTATATTCACTGGAGTTTAGAAGAGAGGGGATCTCATAGAAATGTATAAAATTTGCACAGTTTTTGGGGTCAGACAGGGAGACATGTCCCTTTTCCTCTTGCTCTGCCACTTTTTGTTTGATTCATGTCCAACCCTTTTTTTTTAAATTCATTCCTGAGACATAGGCGTCACTGGCTGGGCCCAGCATTTATTGCCCATCCCTAGTTGCCCCTTGAGAAGGTGGTGGTGAGCTGCCTTCTTGAATTGCTGCAGTCCACGTGCTGTGGGTTGACCCACAATGCCATTAGGGAGGGAATTCCAGGATTTTGACCCAGTGACTGTGAAGGAACGGCCGATATATTTCCAAGTCAGGATGGTGAGCGGCTTGGAGGGGAACTTGCAGGTGGTGGTGTTCCCCATGTGTCTGCTGTCCCTTGTCCTTCCAGAAGGAAGTGGTCATGGGTTTGGAAGGTGCTGTCTAAGGATCTTTGGTGAGTCGCTGCAGTGCATCTTGTAGATGGTACACACGGCTGTCACTGAGCGTCGGTGGTGGAGGGAGTGAGTGTTTGTGGATGTGGTACCAATCAAGCGGGGCTGCTTTGTCCTGGATGGTGTCGAGCTTCTTGACTGTTGTTGGGAGCCGCACCTATCCAGGCGAGTGGGCAGTATTCCATCACACCCCTGACCTGAGTCCTTGTAGACGGTGGACAGGCTTTGCAGGGAGTCAGGAGGTGAGTTACTCTCCGCAGGATTCCCAGTGGGCAGGCTTTGGGGGGAGTCAGGAGGTGAGTTACTCTCCGCAGGATTCCCAGTGGACAGGCTTTGGGGGGGAGTCAGGAGGTGAGTTACTCTCTGCAGGATTCCCAGTGGACAGGCTTTGGGGGGGGAGTCAGGAGGTGAGTTACTCTCCACAGGATTCCCAGTGGACAGGCTTTGGGGGGAGTCAGGAGGTGAGTTACTCTCCGCAGGATTCCCAGTGGACAGGCTTTGAGGGGAGTCAGGAGGTGAGTTACTCTCTGCAGGATTCCTACTCTCTGACCTGCTCTTGTAGCCACTGTGTTAATGTGGTGGGTCCAGTTGAGTTTCTGGTCAATGGTAACCCCAAGGATGTTGACAGTGGGGGATTCAGTTACACCATTGAATGTTAAGGGGCAGTGGTTAGATTGTCTCTTATTGGTGACGGTCAGTGTCTGGCAGTTGTTATTTGCCACTTGTCAGCCCAAGCCTGGATATTGTCCAGATCTTGCTGCATTGGGACATGGACTGTTCCCGTGTCTGAGGAGTCATGAATGGAACTGAACATTGTGCAATCATTAGCGAACATCCCCACTTCTAACCTTATGACAGAGAGTAGGTCATTGATGAAGCAGCTGAAGATTGTTGGGCCTAAGACACTACCCTGAGGGACTCCTGCAGAGATGTCCTGGGACTGAGATGACTGACCCTCCACAACCATCTTCCTTGTTGCCCTTGTGATGCCTTGCCCTTATACTGTGGCTTGTTTTCTTAGGATAAATTCAGAAAGAATGTTCCCGATGGTGGGGGGAGTCCAGAACTAGGGGGCATAGTTTGAGGATAAGGAGTAAACCTTTTAGGACAAGGGTGAGGAGAAATGTCTTCATCCAGAGTGTGGTGAATCTGTGGAATTCAGTAATTGAGGCCAAAATGTTGTGTGATTTCTAGAAGGAATTAGATATAGCCTTGGGGCTAAAGGGATATGATGGGGGAAGGGGGGAGATCAGATATTGAATTTGATGATCAGCCATGATCAAAATGAATGGCAGAGGAGGTTTGAAGGGCCGAACAGCTTCCTCCTGCTTCTAATTTCTATGAATGGGATTGCTGTACATGACACCCTCCACTCCAAGTCCCCAATGATTAAGAGGAGGGTCCCTGAGGAGTGAGCTCTCCACTGGAAGGTCCTACCACCTCTGGATGACAGGTCTCAATGCCGAGGCATGAGCAAGCCTGTTTATGAGTGTACTAATCAACTTGGAAACAAAGGGCTAAAAGCAAAGTACTGCGATGTTGGAATCTGAAATAAAAACAGAAAATGCTGGAAAATCTCAGTGGGCCTGACAGCATCGGTGGGGAGAGAAGAGAGCCAACGTTTTGAGTCTGGATGACCTTTCATCAGAGCTAAGAGCAACAAAGAAGGGGGACAAATTGCCAACTTATTCAAAAGGTTAAACAAACTAATAATGGGGATAACTCCTGAAAGGGGTAGGAGTTTCTTCAGAAGCGATCAAATTAAACCTCAATGAATTCTCTCCACCCAGATACAATTAAACACAATTATACAATTAATTTATTTTGCTTCCATTAATCAGAATCTCAATATTCCCCCATTGATTTTCCTACTAATTATCCCAACACTACAATGGCATGCTTTTTGATGAAGCCCGCTTTGCCGCCACCTCTGTCCAGCCCAGCTTTCGCCCCAGGGGGTCACTTGGTGACCTGCCCCCCGTGGAGCCAGTCCAGGGCATCCAAGTCCACGTTGCCACCGCACAGCACCACGCAGACGTTGCGGAGGGAGCCTGGGAGGTCTCGGAAGCGGCTGGAGAGGACCACCGCCACACCCAGGCCAGCAGTGGGCTCGATCACCAGCTTCACTCGCTCCCACGTCAGCCGTGTAGCTCGCTGTGAAAGAAAAGAGCGGCATTTGTACAGAAACCACCACTTCCTCAGGACATCCCTTTGGCAGGCAGCACAGTGGGTTAGCACTGCTGCCTCACAGCGCCCAGGGACCCAGGTTCCATTCCTGACGTCGGGTCACTGTCTGTGTGGAATTTGTACATTCTCCCCGTGTCTGCGTGGGTTTCCTCTGGGCGCTCCGGTTTCCTCCCACAGTCCAAAGATGTGTAGGTTAGGTGAATTGGCCATACTAAATTGCCCCTTAGTGTCCAAAGACGTGCGGGTTAGGTAGATTGGCCATGCTAAATTGCCCCTTAGTGTCCAAAGATGTGCAGGTTAGGTGAATTGGCCATACTAAATTGCCCCTTAGTGTCCAAAGATGTGCAGGTTAGGTGGATTGGCCATACTAAATTGCCCCTTAGTGTCCAAAGATGTGCAGGTTAGGTAGATTGGCCATGCTAAATTGCCCCTTAGTGTCCAAAGATGTGCGTGAGGGTTAAGTGGATTTGCTGTGCTAAATTGACCCTCATGTCAGGGGATTAGCAGGGCTATAGGAATAGGGCCTGAGTGTGGTCGGTGCAGACCCAATGGGCTGAATGGCTTCCTCCTGCACTGTGGGGATTCTATGTGGCACTGCGTGGGGTAACAGAGGGTGGTCCATCTCAACGTCAGTCACGGAATTAGTGGTGGGGGATGTGGAGTGGGGGCGATATACAAACAGTGCAACTAAACTCAGGGCTGAAATTCGATGTACAGTGGGGTGAGGGCAAAGTACCTTAATTTCCTCTTCACTGACAGTGAACACATCATCCACTAGGTCTCTGATGATGGGCCAGGTCTGCTCACCAATGCTGGTCTTCACTGCATCTGCCACTGTCACAGGGGGGCTGGCATTGGGGATCAGGTGGCCAGCTTGCTTGGAACGGTAACAGTCATCCGCATTCTCTGGTTCCGCCGCATAGATCTTGACCTGTGGACGCTGGGCCTAGGGAGGACGGGCAGGCGGGAGCGGGAGGGAGGTTTGAGTGTGTGGTCTAATGTAACACAGCTTGCGTTTATGAATATAACACATTCCCAATTACTGGCTCCAACTCTCCCTGTGTACAACGCAGATGGTCAGCTATGTCAAGCTCCTATTTATTGACTGTAGCTCAGCCTTCAACATCATTATTCCTACGAAATTCATCTCAAAACTCCGTGGCCTGGGCCTCAGTACCTCCCTCTGTGACTGGATCCTGAACTTTCTAACCCACAGACCACAATCAGTAAGGATAGGCAACAACACCTCCTCCATGATCATCCTCAACACCAGTGTCCCACAAGGCTACGTTCTCAACCCCCTACTGTACTCTTTGTACACCTATGAGTGCGCACTAAATTCCCCTCCAATGCAATTTTCATGTTTGCTGACAACACCACCACAGTGGATCGGATTTCAAACAATGACGAGACAGAGTACAGGAATGAGATCGAGAATCTGGTGAACTGGTGCGGCGACAATAATCTCTCCCTCGATGTCAACAAAACGAAGGAGATTCTCATCGACTTCAGGAAGCGTAAAGGAGGACATGCCCCTGTCTACATCAACTGGGATGAAGTGGAATTAATCGAAAGCTTCACATTTTCAGGTGTTCAGATCACCAGCAACCCGTCCTGGTCCCTCCACATCGATGCTATAGTTAAGAAAGCCCCACCAACGCCTCTACTTTCCCAGAAGGCAAAGAAATTTGGCATGTCCACTACAACTCTTGCCAACTTTTACAGATGCACCCTAGAAAGCATCTTTTCTGGTTGTATCACAGCTTGCTATGGCTCCTGCTCTGTCCAAGACTGCAAGGAACTACAAAGGGTTGTGAATGTAGCCAATCCATCACGTAAACCAGCCTGCCATCCATTGACTCTGTCTACACTTCCCGCTGCCTCGGGAAAAGCAGCCAGCATATTTAAGGGCCTCACATATCTCAGATATATTCTCTTCCACATTATTCCGTTGGGAAAAAGATACAAGAGTCTGAGAACATGTATCAGCCGACTCAAGAACAGCTTCTTCCCTGCTGCCATTAGACTTTTGAATGGTCCTATCTATAGGCAGCACAGTGGCACAATGGTTAGCATTGCTGCCTCACAGCGCCAGAGCCCTGGGTTCGATTCCCACACCGTCTGTGTGGAGTCTGCATGTTCTCCCCCACGTCTGCATGGGTTTCCTCCGGGTGCTCCGGTTTTCTCCCATAGTCTGAAAAATGTGCTAGTTAAGGCAGATTGGCCGTGCTAAATTATCCCTAGCTGTGGATAACGAAGGAGGTGAAGGAAAGTGTTAAATTAAAAGCGGAGGAATTTAGAGTAGCTAAGAGCAGTGGGCGAGAAGAGGATTGGGAAAGGTTTAAATGTCAACAAAGATTGACAAAGAAGTTGATAAAGGAGGGTAGGAGAAGCTATGAAGCTGGGCTAGCACTTAATATAAAAAAGGATAGCAAGAGTTTTTATAAATATATAAAAAGGAAGAGGCTGGCTAGGGTGAACGTTGGTCCTTTACAGGATGAGAAAGGGGAGCTAGTGGTAGGGGATGGGGATATGGCTAAGGTCTTGAATAACTTTTTTGTTTCTGTCTTCACGGAGGAGGACGTGAATAATTTGCCGGGTGTTAGCGATGGAAAGGTGGTAGGACTGGAGGGTCTTAATGACATTACTGTTACTAGAGAGGTGGTGCTCGACAGACTGGAGGGGCTGATTGTGGCCAAGTCCCCAGGACCGGATGGAATGCATCCGAGGGTTCTGAAAGAAATGGCGGAGGTTATAGTGGATGCCTTGGTGGTTATTTTCCAGACGTCGCTGGATTCCGGGGAAGTGCCGGAAGATTGGAAAACGGCTAATGTTACGCCGTTGTTTAAGGGTGCCAGGCAAAAGGCGGGGAATTATAGGCCGGTTAGTTTAACGTCTGTGGTAGGTAAAATGTTAGAATCCGTCATTAAGGAGGAAATTGCGAGGCATCTTGAAGGGAATTGCTTGATAGGGCAGACGCAACACGGTTTCATTAAAGGGAAGTCGTGTCTGACAAATTTACTGGAGTTCTATGAGGATATGTCTAGGGCAGTGGATAGAGGAGAGCCGGTGGATGTGGTCTTTCTGGATTTTCAGAAGGCGTTTGACAAGGTACCTCACAAGAGGTTATTGCAGAAGGTCAGGGGACATGGAGTTGGGGGTAGGGTGTTAGCGTGGATAGAGGATTGGTTGTCAAATAGGAGACAGAGAGTGGGGGTCAATGGGTGCTATTCGGATTGGCGGTTGGTGACTAGTGGGGTGCCCCAGGGGTCGGTGCTGGGGCCTCAGCTATTTACCATTTATATAGATGATCTGGAGGAGGGAACCGAGTGCAGGGTGTCGAAATTTGCTGATGACACCAAGACTGGGGGAAAGGCAAATTGTGCGGAGGGTGTGGAGAGTCTGCAGAAGGATCTAGATACGCTGGGCAAATGGGCCAGGAAATGGCAAATGGAATTTAATGTTGGCAAGTGTGAGGTGGTCCACTTTGGTAGGAAGAATGGTAGGAAGGACTATTACTTACGTGGCGAAAAACTGCAGCAGGCGACGGTGCAGAGGGACCTCGGGGTCCTTGTGCATGAGTCGCAAAAACCCAGTTTGCAGGTGATCAGGAAGGCGAATGGGATGCTGGCCTTCATAGCGAGGGGGATTGAATATAAAAGTAGGGAGGTCTTGCTGCGGCTGTATAGGGCATTGATGAGGCCGCAGCTGGAGTACTGTGTGCAGTTTTGGGCACCGCACCTGCACAAGGATATTTTGGCCCTGGAGGGAGTGCAGAGGAGGTTTACTAGGCTGATACCGGAGTTGAGGGGATTGAGCTATGAGGAGAGGCTGAATAAACTAGGCTTGTACTCGTTAGAGTTTAGAAGAATGAGGGGAGATCTCATTGAGACGTATAAGATGATGAATGGGATGGATAGGATAGAGGTGGAGAGACTCTTCCAGCTCAAAAAAGACAGTAGGACTAGGGGGCACAGCCTCAAGATAAAGGGGAGGCGGTTTAGAACGGAGTTGAGGAGGAACTTCTTCACTCAAAGGGTGGTGAATCTCTGGAATTCTCTGCCCGTTGAAGTGGTGGAGGCTGCCTCGCTAAATATTTTTAAGAAGCGGGTTGATGGGTTCTTGATAAGAGAGGGGATTAAGGGTTATGGGGAGAGGGCGGGAAAGTGGAACTGAGCCACGACAGATCAGCCATGATCTTATTGAATGGCGGGGCAGGCTCGAAGGGCTAGATGGCCTACTCCTGCTCCTATTTCTTATGTTCTTATGTACCTGAACAGGGGCTGGAGTGTGGCGGCAGGGGGATTTTCACAATAACTTCACTGAGGTGTTAATGTAAGCCTACTTGTGATACTAATAAATAACTTAAACTTTTATATTGAGCTGATCTTTCTCGGCACCCGAGCTGTGACTGTAACACTACTTTCTGCACCCTCTCCTTTCCTTCCCTACGAATGGTATGCTTTGTCTGTATAGCGCACAAGAAACGATACTTTACACTGTATGCTATAAATGTGACAATAATATATCAAATATCAAGTTGATCTTTCTCTACACCCTAGCTATGACTGTAACACTACATTCTGCGCTCTCTCCTTTCCTTCTCTATGAATGGTATGCTTTGTCTGTATAGTGCGCAGGAAACAATACTTTTCACTGTATCCCGATACATGTGACAATAATAAATCAAATATTAAGTTGATCTTTCTCTACACCTTAGCTATGACTGTAACACTACATTTTGCACCCTCTCCTTTCCTTCTCCCCCATGTACTCTATATAGCACATAAGAAACAATACTTTTCACCGTATCCCAGTACATGTGACAATAATAAATCAAATCAAAAAGGTCCTACCTTGATAGCGACGGCAATTCCTGCCAGCATTCCTCCTCCGCCAACGGGTACCACCACTGCCTCCACATCTGGGACCTGCTTGGCACAGGACCAACAGCTTACTGTCAGGGAGGGCCTGGGGGAAGAGGCATGGTACTGCAGCTGATGGGCTGGTGAAGCAGAATATAGCACTGGCAACACAGGCACTTGAGATACAGTATGTGACTTATTCGAGAGATGGCGGGTGGCAAGTGCTTGGGAGAAACAGATGTCTCTGGGCCAACATTTCTCCACCACTGGCGGTCTTCCTCACCTCAAATGAGTGTGGCAAAGTGTTTGGGATCTCTCTGTGCAGAGCCTGCACATTCTCCCCCGTATCTGTGTGGGTTTCCTCCCACCAGTTTGAAAGAAGTGCTGGTTAGGGCGCATTGGCTGTGCTAAATTGTGCTAGAGTGTGGCGACTAGGGGGATTTACACAGTAACTTCAATGCAGTGTGAATATAAGCCTGCTCATGACACTAATTAATAAACTACAGTAGTTGCATTTCAGTTTTACCCACACACTTCGAGAGAGAGAAAGAGAGCGCGAGCGAGGGAGTGCGGAGAGAGATTTACCCAGAATGGTTCCAGGGATGAGGAAGCTTTAACTCGAAGGTGAGGAATCGGAGGAGTTAGGGGTTGTTCCCCCTTGGAGAGAAGGAGATCAAGGGAGATAGAGGTGGACAAGGTGATGACAGCTTTAGTTAAGATGGATAAAGAAAAGCTATTCTCGTTGGGTTTCTTTTTATTTATTCCTGGGACACGGGTATCGCTGGCTGGGCCAGCATTTATTGCCCATCCCTAGTTGCCCCTTGGAGGGGCAGTTGAGAGTCAACCACATCGCTGTGGCTCTAGAGTCACACGTAGGCCAGACCGGGTAAGGACGGCAGATTTCCTTCTCTAAAGGGAACCAGATGGGTTTTTCCGACAATGGGTCATCAGTAGACTCCTAATTCCAGATTTTTTTATTGAACTCAAATTTCACCATCTGTCGTGGTGGGATTTGAACCCGGGTCCCACAGAACATTAGCTGAGTTTCTGAATTAATAGTCTAGTGATAACACCACCAGGCCATCGCTTCCCCCTAATGACGGTACAAGGACTGGGGAGGGTGGGAGGGCTTGGGGGGACAGATTGATGGTTTTGAGCAAGGGAAGGCTAGGGGGGGCTGTGAGGAAGAATTATTTTACACAGGGAGGGGGTAACAACCTGCAACTCACTGATCACGTGGAGACAATGAATGATTTCAACAGGAAACTGGATAGGCGTTCGGAGGTAAAAAACTCACAGGGAATGGTGGTGGAACAGGTTGGGGGATGGAACTGACTGGATTGGTGTACAAGGAGCCAGCACAGCCTCGATGGGCTGAATGGTCACCTTTTGCATTCTAAGATTCTATGATTCTCTTGCCTAATGACTAACGTGTCAGCCTGTTGGGAGGCTAATTGATAGGGATGGACAAGAGTTTAAAAAAGTTTATACGTTTATTGATTAGCGTCACAAGTCAGGCTTACATTAACACTGCAATGAAGTTACTGTCAAAATCCCCTAGTCGCCACACTCCGGTGCCTGTTCAGGTTACACTGAGGGAAAATTTAGCACCTAACTAGCATTATGAATTGTGGGAAGAAACTGGAGCACCCAGAGGAAACCCACACAGACATGGGGAAAATGCGCAGATTCCTCACAGACAGTGACCCAAGCTGGGAATCAAACCCGGGTCCCTGGCGCAGTGAGGCAGCAGCGCTAACCCACTGTGCCACCCCACTGGGCCTGCGAGATCCCTTCTCACTCTTCTGAACTCCAACGAACACAATCCTAACCCACTTAGTCTCTCCTCATACGACAGACCTGCCATCCCAGGAATCAGCCTGGTAAACCTTCGCTGTGCTCCCTCTATAGCAAGGAACATCCTTCCTCAGATAAGGAGACCAAAACTGTACACAATACTCCAGGTGTGGTCTCACCAACGCCCTGTACAATTACCTGCTGCAAGATCTCCAATCCAATGGTGCCCTGGCCCGCGATCACAAGGGCATCCTGATTGGAATGGATCAGAATTCCTTGGGTTTCCTGAACAATCCTGGACGCAGTTTCCACTCGGGACTAGGAGGACAAGAATGGAAACACAACACAAATTAATTGACTAGAACTGAGAGATGATACCCATCAGGAAAGGATGACAGGAGTTGGCCGCTTGCCTCCAGTAAGGTCCAGACTGGGGGAGTGACCGGACTGAGACCTTGAAATGAATGAGTGTTTCCGGACTTTGCTGTTTTTGTTTCAAATTCCCAACATTCAGGGTACTTTATTCTGGCCAATCGCTAATAAACCGAGCTGGGGAATTCGGGAGAAACTTCTTTACCCAGGGAGTGGGGGAGAGTGTGGGACTCGCTCCCGTGGGGGGGAGTGGGGGAGAATGTGGGACTCGCTCCCGTGGGGGGGAGTGGGGGAGAGTGTGGGACTCGCTCCCGCGGGGGGGAGTGGGGGAGAATGTGGGACTCGCTCCCGTGGGGGGAGTGGGGGAGAACGTGGGACTCGCTCCCGTGGGGGGAGTGGGGGAGAACGTGGGACTCGCTCCCGCGGGGGGAGTGGGGGAGAACGTGGGACTCGCTCCCGCGGCGGGAGTGGGGGAGAATGTGGGACTCGCTCCCGCGGGGGGAGTGGGGGAGAACGTGGGACTTGCTCCCGCGGGGGGAGTGGGGGAGAACGTGGGACTCGCTCCCGCGGGGGGAGTGGGGGAGAACGTGGGACTCGCTCCCGCGGGGGGAGTGGGGGAGAATGTGGGACTCGCTCCCGCGAGGGGAGTGGGGGAGAACGTGGGACTCGCTCCCACGGGGGGAGTGGGGGAGAATGTTATAGGTGGAGTTGGGATAGTGATGGGCAAGATAGGCTGGTGAGTGGGTTGAATGAGTGGCCCTCCTTCATCTCAGTGGGCCGCAAGATTAGAATCAGGCTTGTTCACCGTGACCCTATGGATAAGATTAAATACATTTAATACACGCTGAATATTTCTAAACAAGTTACAGGAAACGCTTAATCATTCATAGAATCCCTACAGTGCAGAAGGAGGCCATTCGGCTCATTGAATCTGCACTGACAATAATCCTACCCAGGCCCCTCCCACCCCATAACCCCACACATTTACTCTGCTAATCCCTCTAACCTACATATCCCGGGACACTAAGGTACAATTTTAGCATGGCCAATCCACCTAACCCCGCACATCTTTTGGACTGTGGGAGGAATCCGGAGAACCCGGAGGAAACCCACACAGACACGGGGGTAGAATCCACACATACAGTGACCCAAGCCGGGAATCGAACCCAGGTCTCTTAATGTGGGGGAGATGATGGCCAGTGGTATTATCGCTAGACTATTAATCCAGAAAATCAGCTAATGATCTGGGGGACCTGGGTTCGAATCCCACCACAGCAGATGGGAATTTGAATTCAATAAAAAACATCTGGGATTAAGATTCCACTGATGACCCATTGTCAGAGAAACCCATCTGGTTCCATCCACCAACTCTGCCTCCGCTTCCCACTGTCTCGGGGAAAAGCAGCCAGCATAATCAAGGACCCCACGCACCCCGGACATTCTCTCTTCCACCTTCTTCCATCGGGAAAAAATACAAAAGTCTGAGGTCACGTACCAACTGACTCAAGAACAGCTTCTTCCCTGCTGCTGTCAGACTTTTGAATGGAGCTGCCTCACATTAAGCTGATCTTTCTCTACACCCTCGCTGTGACTGTAACACTACATTCTGCACCCTCTCCTTCCCTTCTCTATGAATGGTATACTTTGTCTGTTTAGCGTGCAACAAACAATACTTTTCACTGTATCCCAATACTTGTGACAAAAATCAATCAAATAAACTAATGCCCTTCAGGGGAGAAATCTGCTCTCCTTACACGGTCTGGCCTACATGTAACTCCAGAGCCACAGCAATGTGGTTGATTCTCAACTGCCCTCAGACAACCAGAGATGGGCAGTAAATGCTGGCCAGTGATGTCCATGTCCTGCAGCTGAATGACTGTCATCAACTCCAATGGTAAAACAAAAGGAATATTGCCACTTTGGACACAGAAGGGGCTCCCTGCTCTCACAGTCAATGCTGTGAGCAATCAGCATGCACCTCGCTTCACTTGTCCGTGCTTTATGTGTGGATCACTTCAATCACACCGGTCACAAAAAAACTACACCTCTGGAATGTGGCCACTTTACACGTGGGCAACAGTCAATAAAACTTCTCCTGGGCTGCACTCAGAACTCTGATGGACCTCATGTGGGCCCCTAGGCCGCAGGTTTGAATCAGAGCATCCCTGCACTGCAGGAGGCAGCCATTTGGCCCATCGAGTCTGTACTGACCACAATTCCACCACGATCCTATCCGCACAACCGTTTGCATTTACCCTATCTAGTCCCACCTGACACTAAGGGGCAATTTAGCATGGCCAATCCACCTAACCAGCACATCTCTGGACTGTGGGAGGAAACCCACACAGACACAGGGAGAACGTGCAGACTCCACACAGACAGTGAGGGAGGAAACCAGAGCTCCCGGAGGAAACCCACGCAGACACGGGGAGAAGGTGCAGACTCCACACAGGCAGTGAGGGAGGAAACCAGAGATCCCGGAGGAAACCCATGCAGACACAGGGAGAAGATGCAGACTCTGTGCAGGCAGTGACCCAAGCTGGAATCGAACCCGGGTCCCTTGCACCGTGAGGCATCAGTGCTAACCCATTGTGCCACCACACTCTGGCTCTTGTCTGAGTACACTCAGGGCCAATTTAACGTGGCCAATCCACCTAACCAGCATGTCTTTCAGACTGTGGGAGGAAACCAGAGCACCTGGAGGAAACCCACACAGACATGGGGGAAAGTGCAGATTCCGCACAGACAGTGACCCAAGATGCGAATTGATCTCAGGTGCCTTGGGCTGTGAGGCAGCAGTGCTAACCATCTCTCTCTCTCGCTCTCTCCGCACCCCTCTCCCCACCAGCTGGTAATGCCTTACCTGGTCGGTGGGCTCGCACTCCACTACGTGTGCCCCATATTCCAGTATGGCAGCCTTCTTGCACTGTGGGGCTGTTCGGGGTACGACCACATAGCAGGGGATCCCTGAAACAGTTCAAAAGACACACACTTATACAGGGTTCATTCAAAGGGATCTATGAGAGCACCTTCAACTCCAGGCTGAAGTCAAACATCACACAGCATCTGACCGAGGCTGCTGAAGGTTCACAGTTTTCAGAAAGACCTGTTCATTCACTGTATAACACTGGGGTACAGTACTGGTGGGGACGGGTCTGTCACTGTATAACACTGGGGTACAGTACTGGTGGGGACGGGTCTGTCACTGTATAACACTGGGGTACGGTACTGATGGGGACGGGTCTGTCACTGTATAACACTGGGGTACAGTACTGATGGGGACGGGTCTGTCACTGTATAACACTGGGGTACAGTACTGGTGGGGACGGGTCTGTCACTGTATAACACTGGGGTACAGTACTGGTGGGGACGGGTCTGTCACTGTATAACACTGGGGTACAGTACTGGTGGGGACGGGTCTGTCACTGTATAACACTGGGGTACAGTACTGATGGGGACGGGTCTGTCACTGTATAACACTGGGGTACAGTACTGGTGGGGACGGGTCTGTCACTGTATAACACTGGGGTACAGTACTGGTGGGGACGGTTCTGTCACTGTATAACACTGGGGTACAGTACTGGTGGGGATGGGTCTGTCACTGTATAACACTGGGGTACAGTACTGGTGGGGACGGGTCTGTCGCTGTATAACACTGGGGTACAGTACTGGTGGGGATGGGTCTGTCACTGTATAACACTGGGGTACAGTACTGGTGGGGACGGGTCTGTCACTGTATAACACTGGGGTACAGTACTGGTGGGGACAGGTCTGTCGCTGTATAACACTGGGGTACAGTACTGGTGGGGACGGGTCTGTCCCTGTATAACACTGGGGTACAGTACTGGTGGGGACGGGTCTGTCACTGTATAACACTGGGGTACAGTACTGGTGGGGACGGGTCTGTCGCTGTATAACACTGGGGTACAGTACTGGTGGGGACGGGTCTGTCACTGTATAACACTGGGGTACAGTACTGGTGGGGACGGGTCTGTCACTGTATAACACTGGGGTACAGTACTGGTGGGGATGAGTCTGTCACTGTATAACACTGGGGTACAGTACTGGTGGGGACGGGTCTGTCACTGTATAACACTGGGGTACAGTACTGGTGGGGATGAGTCTGTCACTGTATAACACTGGGGTACAGTACTGGTGGGGACGGATCTGTCGCTGTGTAACACTGGGGTACAGTACTGGTGGGGACGGGTCTGTCACTGTATAACACTGGGGTACAGTACTGGTGGGGACGGGTCTGTCACTGTATAACACTGGGGTACAGTACAGGTGGGGACGGATCTGTCGCTGTATAACACTGGGGTACAGTACTGGTGGGGACGGGTCTGTCACTGTATAACACTGGGGTACAGTACTGGTGGGGACAGATCTGTCGCTGTGTAACACTGGGGTACAGTACTGGTGGGGATGGAGTTCTCTACCTTGCATTCGAGCAGCCATGGCCAGGGCCTGGCCGTGATTGCCGCTGCTGTGTGTCACCACTGCTCGAACCTCCTCACCACTTTCCCTCCTCTTGGACAGGTCGGACAGCGCGTTCAGTGCTCCTCGGATCTGAAAGGATTGACAAACTTCATTCGCTCAGTGGGACAAAGAAAACCACTGCAGCCTTCAATTTAAAATTCTCTCCATCGTCTCCTACCCCCCCTCCCTATCTCTGTAACGTCCTCCAGCCCCCTACACCCCTTCCCTATCTCTGTAACCCCCTCCAGCCCCTTACACCCCCTCCCTATCTCTGTAACCTCCTCCAGCCCCCTACACCTTCTCCCTATCTCTGTAACCTCCTCCAGCCCCCTACACCCCCTCCCTATCTCTGTAACCCCCTCCAGCCCCTACACCCCCTCCCTATCTCTGTAACCCCCTCCAGCCCCTACACCCCCTCCCTATCTCTGTAACCTCCTCCAGCCCCCTACACCCCCTCCCTATCTCTGTAACCTCCTCCAGCCCCCTACACCCCCTCCCTATCTCTGTAACCTCCTCCAGCCCCCTACACCCCCCTCCCTATCTCTGTAACCTCCTCCAGCCCCCTACACCCCCCTCCCTATCTCTGTAACCCCCTCCAGCCCCCTACACCCCCCTCCCTATCTCTGTAACCTCCTCCAGCCCCCTACACCCCCTCCCTTTCTCTAACCTCCTCCAGCCCCTACACCCCCTCCCTATCTCTGTAACCTCCTCCAGCCCCCTACACCCCCTCCCTTTCTCTAACCTCCTCCAGCCCCTACACCCCCTCCCTATCTCTGTAACCTCCTCCAGCCCCCTACACCCCCCTCCCTATCTCTGTAACCTCCTCCAGCCCCCTACACCCCCCTCCCTATCTCTGTAACCCCCTCCAGCCCCCTACACCCCCCTCCCTATCTCTGTAACCTCCTCCAGCCCCCTACACCCCCTCCCTTTCTCTAACCTCCTCCAGCCCCTACACCCCCTCCCTATCTCTGTAACCTCCTCCAGCCCCCTACACCCCCCTCCCTATCTCTGTAACCTCCTCCAGCCCCCTACACCCCCTCCCTATCTCTGTAACCCTCTCCAGCCCCCTACACTCCCTCCCTATCTCTGTAACCTCCTCCAGCCCCCTACACCCCCCTCCCTATCTCTGTAACCTCCTCCAGCCCGCTACACCCCCTCCCTATCTCTGTAACCTCCTCCAGCCCCCTACACCCCCTCCCTATCTCTGTAACCTCCTCCAGCCCCCTACACCCCGTCCCTATCTCTGTAACCTCCTCCAGCCCCCTACACCCCCTATCTCTGTAACCTCCTCCAGCCCCCTACACCCCCCTCCCTATCTCTGTAACCTCCTCCAGCTGCCTACACCCCCTCCCTATATCTGTAACCTCCTCCAGCCCCCTACACCCTGTCCCTATCTCTGTAACCTCCTCCAGCCCCTATAACCTTTCCTATCTCCGTAAGTTCTGAAGGCCCCTCCAATAACCTTCAATTATCTTTGCTTTCCTCCACTTCCAGTCTCTCAAACAACCCTGATTCCCATTGCTCCGCCACTGGGATTGTGTCTATTGGGAGTGAACAGGAAGGAGAACAGGGAGGAGTTTGGGTCCATTGGGATTGTGTGCATTGGGAGTGAACGGGAAGGGGTTTGGGTCCATTGGGATTGTGTACAGTGGGACTGAACAGGAAGGGGTTTGGGTCCATTGGGATCGTGTACAGTGGGAGTGAATGGAAAGGGGTTTGGAGTCCATTGGGATTGTGTACAGTGGGAGTGAATGGGAAGGGTTTGGAATCCATTGGGATTGTGTACAGTGGGAGTGAATGGGAAGGGGTTTGGAGTCCATTGGGATTGTGTACAGTGGGAGTGAATGGGAAGGGGTTTGGAGTCCATTGGGATTGTGTACAGTGGAGGTGAACGGGAAGGGGTTTGGTTTCATTGGGATTGTGTACAGTGGGAGGGAATGGGAAGGGGTTTGGGTCCATTGGGATTGTGCACAGTGGGAGTGAATGGGAATGGGTTTGGGTCCATTGGGATTGTGTACATTGGGAATGAATGGGAAAGGGTTTGGTTTCATTGGGATTGCGTACAGTGGGAGCGAACGGGGAGGGGGTTTGGGTCCATTGGGATTGTGTACAGTGGGAGTGAACGGGAAGGGGGTTTGGGTCCATTGGGATTGTGTACAGAGGGAGTGAACGGGAAGGGTTTGGGTCCATTGGGATTGTGTACAGTGGGAGTGAACGGGAAGGGGTTTGGGTCCATTGGGATTGTGTACAGTGGGAGTGAACTGGAATGGGTTTGGGTCCATTGGGATTGTGTACAGTGGGAGTGAACGGGAAGGGGGTTTGGGTCCATTAGCATTGTGGACAGTGGGAGTGAACGGGAATGGGTTTGGGTCCATTGGGATTGTGGACAGTGGGAGTGAACGGGAATGGGTTTGGGTCCATTGGGATTGAATGTGTCCTTGGTGTTTTGAAGCCCACATTCAATTCTATTTCTTAAGCCCCCGTCGTCCTTCCTCCACCTCCGCAAAGTATCCGAGCTTGTCAGATCGGCAGTTCAACGTCTGATGGGTGTCCTACCTTAAAAGATCCTGTTTTTTGTAAAACTTCACACTTGAAGAAGAGCTTCCGTTCAGCCCACTTGTCCAGGGTGGAGTTGGTGAGGATGGGGGTCAAGTGCACCAGGCCACTGATGGCCGCTTGGGCCTTCTGGACGCAAGCCAGAGAGACACAGTGCTGGGATGACATGGCTATGGACCAAGTGGTGCCAAATGGGATTTGGGGGGGGGGTGGGGGGGGGGTCCGGTGTTTCTCAAGCTTGGGTGCCAACTCAATGGGGTTCTTCCACACCGTATGAAATAGGGAGATTAAGCAGGAACTGGAGAAAAGAGAAGGTAGATGGCGGTTGGGAGTATTGAGTACAGTCCCAGCTACCGCAGAAAAGGAAGGACGGAATTGCAATGTTGAAGGGTGGGGTGGAGGTTGATGAGTGTGTTGCCGGGGAAAACTTTAGCTTGAAGAATTGGGAAGTTCTTTGTTGAGTGGGGGGAGGATTTAATAAAAGGAAAGTGCCAACAGAGTATGGATTGGAAACCTTACTTCCCTCAAGGGTGGGATTCAGTAACCAGGAAGGTATAGATTTAAAGTATTGATGCGTGGATTAATTGAGGTTTATTTGTGATTTCCAACTGGAAGGATGGAATTGTAATGTCAGAGGGTACGGTGGAAATTTGTGACTGTGTTGGGAGGAGGGGATATTTTAGTCGGGGGGGGGAATAATGGATAGATTGGGGGTTTATTTGTTAACAGGGGGGATTTAATTGATGGATAAAATCTGGATAAAGGGATTAATTGAAGGGTATTTGTGATTTACAAAGGGTATCAGAGGCACAAACCCTCATCACATTTCAGCAAACACCCCAGTCTGTCATTAATCTGGGGATCAGGAGCTGGAGAGGTGGGGTTTGGCAGGGATAGCCCCTTTCCTGGGATGGGAGGAATGGCCTCCCTGTGTGAGGTTATTGTATCTGACAGGCGAGAGGGGAGTCATACAGTCACAGAAAGAGAGAGTGGAATAAGAATGGGGTGATGCCTTCCTTTGCCGAATATCCGGCTCAGGTTAACATGGCCGCGCGGGGGGGGCGCCAGGGTGCAGGCCGTCCGCTGAGGCGCAGCGTCACCCCGGCAACCGCGCAGCGGAGCGGCGGCCACCAATGGCGGCGCGGCCGGCCGCAGTGGCTCCGCCTCTTCACGCGCCCCACTGGGCCCGCCCTCCCAACGGCCGCACTGGCCCCGCCTCTTCACGCGCCCCACTGGGCCCGCCCTCCCAACGGCCGCACTGGCCCCGCCTCTTCACGCGCCCCACTGGGCCCGCCCTCCCAACGGCCGCACTGGCCCCGCCTCTTCACGCGCCCCACTGGGCCCGCCCTCCCAACGGCCGCACTGGGCCCGCCCTCCCAACGGCACCGTCTGCCCCCGCTTCCTACAGCCGCCGGAGCTCCGCCCCCACCTCTGTAGCCACGCCCCCTTGCGCTGACAGCTTTCCTCAAGGGGCTCTCCGGCTCCGGGGGCGGAGCAGAGTACCACGTGGGGCAGACGCTGGCGTTCCGATTGGTCAGGCGCCCAGTTCTGGCGTTGCGTCATTTCCGAACACCGGCGACAGCATGGCCGTAAACAGCGGTAATGGAGACAGGGGATGAGGGGAAGGGTGTGACACCCCGTACCCCGGGGGGAGAGGGAGAGGGAGAGGGTGAGGGAGAGGGAGAGGGAGAGGGTGCGGGAGAGGGAGTAACACCCTGCACTCAAAATGAAGCATAAGGAGCTAACGCTCCCTCCCGGGGTGACGGGGGGGACGCCCCCTCCCCTCCCCTGGGGGAAGGGTGAGGCCCAGCCCCCCCTCCCTGGGGGAAGGGTGAGGCCCAGCCCCCCCTCCCTGGGGGAAGGGTGAGGCCCCCCCCCCTCCCTGGGGGAAGGGTGAGGCCCAGCCCCCTCCCTGGGGGAAGGGTGAGGCCCAGCCCCCCTCCTCCCTGGGGGAAGGGTGAGGCCCCCCCCTCCCCCAGGGGGAAGGGTGAGGCCCCCCCCCCTCCCTGGGGGAAGGGTGAGGGCCCCCCCCCTCCCTGGGGGAAGGGTGAGGCTCCCCCCCCTCCCTGGGGGAAGGGTGAGGGCCCCCCCCCTCCCTGGGGGAAGGGTGAGGCCCCCCCCCCTCCCTGGGGGAAGGGTGAGGGCCCCCCCCCTCCTCCCTGGGGGAAGGGTGAGGGCCCCCCCCCTCCTCCCTGGGGGAAGGGTGAGGGCCCCCCCCTCCCCCAGGGGGAAGGGTGAGGCCCCCCCCTCCCCCAGGGGGAAGGGTGACGGGGGGGACGCCCCCTCCCCAGGGGGAAGGGTGACGGGTGGCAACATTCCGCCTAGGGGGAAGGGTAAAGAAACAGGTTCTCGCGTGACACAGTGGGTTAACACTGCTGTCTCACAGCGCCAGGGACCCGGGTTCGATTCCCAGCTCGGGTCACTGTCTGTGTGGAGTCTGCACGTTCTCCCTGTGTCTGCGTGGGTTTCCTCCGGGTGCTCTGGTTTCCTCCCACAGTCTGAAAGACGTGCTGATTAGGGTGCACTGACCATGCTGAATGTTCGCACTGTCTGTACTGTAAAGAATTGATTACCTGAAAAGACTCGCATTCCAACCATTATCTTGCAATTGTGTCTCTGTCTATATATGCCATGTTTGTGAATCCAACTCTCCACTCACCTGATGAAGGAGCAGCGCTCCGAAAGCTCGTGATTCCAAATAAACCTGTTGGACTTTAACCTGCTATTGTGAGACTTACTGTGCCCACCCCAATCCAACGCCAGCATCTCCACACCATGTTAAATTGCCCTTAGTATCAAGGGGATTAGCAGGATAAATGCACGGAATTAGGGGGGGTGGGGTAGGGCCTAGGATTGTTGTTAGCGCAGGCACGTTGAGCCAAATGGCCTCTACCTGCACTGTAGGGATTCTATTAATCTGCCCGTCACACTTGCGGAGGAAGATAGCGAAGGCTGTGGACTGTAACGTGTGTGGGTTCTTCCTGTGCAGGGGATGAGGAGTTTACGTGGACCCCACCATCTGAGGCAGAGATCAAGGTGATCGAGGCTCGCCGGGAACGCCAGGACAGGATCACCAAACTGATGGGGGATTACCTGCTAAAAGGTTACAGGATGCTGGCAGACAGTTGTCCAGAATGTGGAGTGAGTATAAACCGTATTACTGAGTATACACAGTGAGCGATCCTTACCCTGCTGAATAAACAGTGACTCTGTACAGTTACACAGTGAGCGATCGATCCTTACCCTGCTGAATAAACAGTGACTCTGTACAGTTACACAGTGAGCGATTGATCCTTACCCTGCTGAATAAACAGTGACTGTGTACAGTTACACAGTGAGCGATCGATCCTTACCCTGTTGAATAAACAGGGACTGTGTACAGTTACACAGTGAGCAATCCTTACCCTGCTGAATAAACAGTGACTCTGTACAGTTACACAGTGAGTGATCCTTACCCTGCTGAATAAACAGTGACTCTGTACAGTTACACAGTGAGTGATCCTTACCCTGCTGAATAAACAGGGACTGTGTACAGTTACACAGTGAGTGATCCTTACCCTGCTGAATAAACAGTGACTCTGTACAGTTACACAGTGAGTGATCCTTACCCTGCTGAATAAACAGGGACTGTGTACAGTTACACAGTGAGTGATCCTTACCCTGCTGAATAAACAATGTGTAACTGTACAGGGTCAATGAGTGATCCTTACCCTGCTGAATAAACAGGGACTGTGTACAGTTACACAGTGAGTGATCTTTACCCTGCTGAATAAACAATGACCCTGTACAGTTACACAGTGAGTGATCCTTACCCTGCTGAATAAACAGGGACTGTGTACAGTTACACAGTGAGTGATCCTTACCCTGCTGAATAAACAATGTGTAACTGTACAGGGTCAATGAGTGATCCTTACCCTGCTGAATAAACAGGGACTGTGTACAGTTACACAGTGAGTGATCTTTACCCTGCTGAATAAACAATGACCCTGTACAGTTACACAGTGAGTGATCCTTACCCTGCTGAATAAACAGGGACTGTGTACAGTTACACAGTGAGTGATCCTTACCCTGCTGAATAAACAGGGACTGTGTACAGTTACACAGTGAGTGATCCTTACCCTGCTGAATAAACAGTGACTCTGTACAGTTACACAGTGAGTGATCCTTACCCTGCTGAATAAACAGTGACTCTGTACAGTTACACAGTGAGTGATCCTTACCCTGCTGAATAAACAGGGACTGTGTACAGTTACACAGTGAGTGATCCTTACCCTGCTGAATAAACAGTGACTGTGTACAGTTACACAGTGAGTGATCCTTACCCTGCTGAATAAACAGGGACTGTGTACAGTTACACAGTGAGTGATCCTTACCCTGCTGAATAAACAGTGACTGTGTACAGTTACACAGTGAGTGATCCTTACCCTGCTGAATAAACAGGGACTGTGTACAGTTACACAGTGAGTGATCCTTACCCTGCTGAATAAACAGTGACTGTGTACAGTTACACAGTGAGTGATCCTTACCCTGCTGAATAAACAGGGACTGTGTACAGTTACACAGTGAGTGATCCTTACCCTGCTGAAAGGAATGTATGATGATGATCTTGTATCCTCTGTCACAATCAGGACTAAACCCGCTGTAGAAAGCGAGGGTGTTTGAAAGACTTTTACAACAGCTGCTGTTTGTTGGAGGTTTACAATGGCTCTTATCACTGGACACAGCTGATTGGAAATGGGAACAGATGTGTGGTATGGTGGGGGAGGGGATGACACACACTCTCTTCACCCCCCACTCTGGCTGACCCTGTGGCAGCTGGGGCTTTGTTTAACCCTGGGGCTTCTGGAGCTGAGGGCTTGTCGATGTGGCTCCCAGGGAGCTGCACCATCTGCCCTGACACCTGTTTATCCTGCCTACCAGTTTGCAAGTCTCCCATCTCCCTCCCCAGCCAGCCCACGCACGCACCACCTCCACCCCTCAGTCCCCTTTGCCCCATTTGTGAGTGAAATATCCCGGAGGGAGTGACTCCTTTGTGTGTGTGTGTGAAAGAGAGTGCGCGGGGGGGGGGTGGGCGCGAGAATGGGGAGAGTGCGCGCGGTGGGGTGGGTAGTGAGAGAGAGTGCGCGTGTTGTGTATGTGAGAGAGAGAATGTGAACGAGAAAGACAAAGCTGGAGTAATTTTTCCAACACCCTCGATCAGCAACCATTGAGTCTTGTCCTGCTGCCCCCTTTGTAATGTGCTGAATTGTTACTACACAGAAAAGCCTTGCTGGCTGTTTGAGATTTCCCCCTAGCCAGCAGCAGGTAGTGCTGAATAGCAGCCAGAATTCTGATGGAAGGGGCTGTGGGGGATGTTCTGGTACTTGTTGAGGTGCGGGGGGAGGGGTATCAGACCTGTGTCCAGCACTGGGTGTCTCGCTGACACTATCACCGATTGTCATTCTCCCCGTCAGACTGTCCTCCTCCAAGACAAGAAGCAGAAAAACTATTGTGTCGCTTGCCAGGAGCTGGATTCCGATGTGGACAAGGACAACCCAGGTACGCAGGACTCTGTCCGCCCACTGAGGTGTTTGTTGCATTCGATTGAAAATCGCTCCCTTGGCCATCACTGTAGCTGTCCCACTCTGACACTACTGCCTTAAGAAAGGTTCCACTCCCTCTCCACCCCTGAGCGCCTAACGTAAAGAT
Organism: Carcharhinus amblyrhynchos; assembly: GCF_965287045.1. Lineage (NCBI taxonomy): Eukaryota > Metazoa > Chordata > Chondrichthyes > Carcharhiniformes > Carcharhinidae > Carcharhinus > Carcharhinus amblyrhynchos. The sequence goes on along the minus strand of NW_027650087.1, from coordinate 53,514 downwards.
TCAGTTTTAGGTTTAAGTTTATTGATTAGTGTTAGGCTTACATTAACACTGTAATAAAGTTACTGTGAAAATCCCCGAGTCACCCACACTCCGGCACCAGTTCAGGTACACTGAGGGAGCATACGGCCAGTCCCCGTTACCAGTACGTCTTTCAGGCTAACCCTCCAGGTGTCGGTACAGAGGGAGTGCTGCACTGTCAGAGCTGCCGTCATTCTCATGTTATTAAAAGCCCCCTCCCCCTGAGGGGCAGCACTGCTGCCTCACAATGACAGGGACCCGGGTTCGATTCCCGGCTTTGGGTCACTGTCTGTGTGGAGTTTGTACGTTCTCCCTGTGTCTGCGTGGGTTTCCTCTGGGTGCTCCTGTTTCCTCCCACAGTCCGAAAGACGTGCTGGTTAGGGTGCACTGGGCCGTACTAAATTCTCCCTCAGTGTAACCCGGACAGGCGCTGGAATGTGGCGACTGGAGGATTTTCACAGTAACTTCATTGTGGTGTTAATGTAAACCTACTTGTGACACTAATAAATAAATGTTACATTCAGTGAAAGACAAAGATCGACAGTCATTTTTGGGGAGAGTTGGGTAAGGGAGCCCAGGGAGGGAGATCGACCCCATATCAATAAGTCTTTAAAGTTTAAAAATTTACTTATTCGCGTCACAAGTAGGCTTACACTAACAGTGAGATGATGTTACTGTGAAAATCCTCTGGAGATGAGAGGAGGGGGATATGGAGATAGTGGAGGGGGTGGGGGAGGTGGATACAGAAGTGAATATGGAGGTGGATACAGAGGTGGTGCAGGATGTGAAGGTGGATATGGAGGCGGTGCAGGATGTGGAAATGGTGTGGGATATAGAGGTGGATATGGCGGTGATGCAGAATGCGGAGGTGGCGCGGGAAATGGATGCGGAGGTGGCGCGGGAAATGGATGCGGAGGTGGCGCGGGAAATGGATGCGGAGGTGGCGCGGGAAATGGATGCGGAGGTGGCGCGGGAAATGGATGCGGAGGTGGCGCGGGAAATGGATGCGGATACAGATGTGGAGATGATGGGTGGTGCGAGATATAGAGGCGGATACGGAGATGATGGGTGGATATGGAGGTGGATACAGAGGTGGTACGGGATGTAGAGGTGGATATGGAGATGATGGGTGGATATGGAGGTGGATATAGAGGTGGTGCGGGTTATAGAGGTGGATATGGAGATAGATCCATCTCCACACCATCTTCCTGCACTATTTGAATGGTAGAGCAGGCTCGATGGGCTGAATGTTACAGTAGAAGGATGTGGAGAGCTGCTTGTCTTTGCTGTTACAGAGAGGGGGCTGCATTTGTGTATGTTTGAACGTCACTCCTAGTATCCCTGATTTTTAACCTTCTCTTTGCTCCCACAGCTTTGAACCCACAGGCAGCCCTGTCCCAAGTGAGGGAGCGCCAGCGACTTTTCAACAGCCCCGAGGACCCACCGCTACCCTGCTGCTCCACCCTGGAACTTTCCACCGATACCCCCTGCCCCATGCCCCCTGCTGCGCATGCTCCCGCCGCGCCTGCCCCTGCCCTGCCCCGGGCCGAGGGCGACGCGGGCCCCCCGCGTGCCCCTGTCCACCGGGAGGCCGAGCGGGCGGTGCTACGCAAGCTGGCCTGGGCCAGCAGTGAGCTGGAGCGGGCGTCCAGCGTGGAGTACAGCTCACAGCTCTGCGTCCTGATCAGGGACTGTGCCGACACCCTCCACAGCCTAAAGCGTCTGGCGTAGCCGCACACTCCGGGGGGGTGGTGAGGAGGGGTGCAGCTCTGCAGATTCCATCGGTTCCGGCACCCGTCTCCAAGCTCGTACCACCAACCTCTGACCTGCTCCACGATATTTAATACCGCCCTGTCTGAGAGCAAATGGAGTCTACGTTACTGACGGGAGGGGGGAATTCAGCGATCAGCCGCGTTCACACAGCTTCAGGACACGCGAGCAGGGTTGTTAATATATTCCTACCGGATCCACCACTCAGAACAACAGCCTCACTGTGTCTCCCGCCTCTCCCACATGTTGGAAGCTTAGAAAACACAACCGTTGAAATTAAAGAATAAATTCTTGCCCCCTCTCCCCCTTTCCTCCTGGTTTGGTTTTGTTACATTGTCAGTTTAAGCTTCACGTTTCTGGGGCCAAAGCGGTCTCCTGAGAGGTTGGCGACCCAGGACCTGGCTGCTGCCATCCTGTCCATACCGTTGGAAAGATGTTTTCAGAGTTTGTCAAGTTATTTGGGGGAGGGAAGGGGGGAGATGTGGAGTTAGAAGTTCAGTTAGACACTGGCCTTTGACCTCTACATCCTGAGTTCAGCACCCACTCGTTCAGAAGGCATGAAAATCTCTCCTGTCCTTTGTGTATCTAACCCCATGCTGTCCCTGTCCTGGGAGTGTTTGATGGGGGGACAGTGTGGAGGGAGCTTTACTCTGTATCTAACCCCGTGCTGTCCCTGTCCTGGGAGTGTTTGATGGGGGGACAGTGTAGAGGGAGCTTTACTCTGTATCTAACCCCGTGCTGTACCTGTCCTGGGAGTGTTTGATGGGGACAGTGTAGAGGGAGCTTTACTCTGTATCTAACCCCGTGCTGTACCTGTCCTGGGAGTGTTTGATGGGGACAGTGTGGAGGGAGCTTTACTCTGTATCTAACCCCGTGCTGTACCTGTCCTGGGAGTGTTTGATGGGGGGACAGTGTAGAGGGAGCTTTACTCTGTATCGAACCCCGTGCTGTACCTGTCCTGGGAGTGTTTGATGGGGACAGTGTAGAGGGAGCTTTACTCTGTATCGAACCCCGTGCTGTACCTGTCCTGGGAGTGTTTGATGGGGACAGTGTAGAGGGAGCTTTACTCTGTATCTAACCCTGTGCTGTACCTGTCCTGGGAGTGTTTGATGGCCATGGGGGATGAATATAGATATTCTGATTCTTGTTGAGGTTTCCAGTTCAAATCCATTGGACACAGCTGTATAAATCCTTCCCCCTGCTTGCTGAACTGACTGCCCATTGAAGGGATCTGCTGTATCTACCAGAGAGAGTCCACTCCTTCCTCCACTTCTCCCAGACTTCCAGAATGTTGTTGCTTTTGTGTTTTTGTTTGTGTGATTAAAGTATTTGAGTTTGCTGTTCTGATGTGGCTGGTTTCTTGGTGAATTTGAGGATACCAGAAAGGGATATGTACCTTGAGGGGGCTGAGATGTGCCCTCCCTACCAGGAGGGGCACACAGGCAAAGAAGATGGACCCTGGAAAGGTTTGAAGATATTCTAGATGTATTATCATTCCCCCATGTTCAATCAACAGGTAGAAATGAAGGGCTAACTGGGAGGAGGAGTGCTGTTCTGTCAGGCGTGCCATCGTCTGAATTGAGGCATTAAACCCCTTCCCCCAATGGCACAGTGGTGAGCATTGCTGCCCCACACTGCCAGAGACGCAGGTTCAATTCCAGCCCTGGAGTTTGCACATTCTCCCTGTGTCTGCATGCATTTCCTCCCACAGTCCAAAGATGTGTAGGTTAGGGTGGATTGGCCATGCTAAATTGTCCCTTAGTGTCCAAAGATGTGTAGGTTAGGGTGGATTGGCCATACTAAATTGTCCCTTAGTGTCCAAAGATGTGTAGGTTAGGGGGATTGGCCATGCTAAATTGTCCCTTAGTGTCCAAAGATGTGTAGGTTAGGGGGATTGGCCATGCTAAATTGTCCCTTAGTGTCCAAAGATGTGCAGGTTAGGTGGATTGGCCATGCTAAATGCACAGGGTTATTGGGAAGAGTCAGTGTGGACTCAGCAGATTGAATGGCCTCCTTCTGCACTGTAGTTCTCAAAGACACCCTAAGGCTTGGATGATGTATGTAGAGGGGTAAGTGGGAAGTCTTTCCAGGTAATGTCCTGGTCAAAAGTAACCCTTCAACTCAACAACTCCCCTTCCAAAACAGAAAGCATTCCTCACCACCAACCCCAACTGCTGCCTGTGGGAGCCTGCTGTGCCTAAATTGGTGCTGCCTGCATGATGTGGAGATGCCAGCACTGGTCTGGGGTAAACACAGTGAGAAGTCTCACAACACCAGGTTGAAGTCCAACAGGTTTATTTGGTAGCAAAATCCGCTAGCTTTTGGAGCACTGTCCCTTCCTCAGGGAACTGTCTGCATTGCCAGGAGTCGGGAAAAAGCTTACCAATTTTCACAGTAACTGCATTGCCAATCCACCTAACCTGCACATCTTTGGACTGTGGGAGGAAACCCACGCAGACACAGGGAGAATGTGCAAACTCCAGGGCTGGAATTGAACCCTAGCGGTGTGGGGCAGCAGTGCTCACCACTGTGCAATGAAGTTACTGTGAAAATCAGGGGGGGAAAAGACTTGGATTTTCACAGTAACTTCATTGCGGTGTTAATGTAAACCTACTATTTTTCTACTTTAGAAAAATCTCGGAAAAAAAAATTCGGGAGAAGGATCCCTTTTAAAAAAAAGTTGGCAGGGAGAATAAACCCTTTAAAAACAAAATTAGTTGGGAGCAGAATCCCTTTAAGAGAAAAGTTAGCTGGGAGAATAATGGAGGAAAGTTTGGAAGAAGGGACCCTTTAAAGAAAAGTTAGGGAGACGGATCCCTTTAAAAATTCCCCTTCTCCTTGTAAGTCAGTGTTGTGTGTGTCTGGGGGAGGTGTTTACAAAGGAAAGGTCTTTAAGCGAGGAAGTAGCGTTGTGTATTAACGCCCTGCCTTTCTCTCTGGTCCAGTCAACTAGGGCGTGGCCAGTATAAAGACAAAGGGGAACTTTACAAAGTAAAAAGGGGGAAAGCCCTTCCAAACGGGGCAGAGCAGAGGGAGGAGAGAGCCCCAGCAGAGGCAAGAAGTCACTCTTCAACAGAGAGAGAGAAAGAAAATATTAGCAACTGCAGAAAGTGCAGGAGGCGCCTGTGTTACAGAATCGCCCTCACATCGATTGCAACACATCGTTTGGAGGCGGAGAGCTTGCATAGAAAGTCAGGCAAAGACAAGAGAGGGTTAGGCTGCCATCGCGCCCCCCCCCCCAGCTCTAATACTCACCCCTTTGCAAGAGAGCAGCTTGGTGGGGACAGAGAGAGATGAATGGGATGCAGAGTGAGGTCTCCAGCAGCCTGGTATCCGGCATCGAGGGTCTGCCCCCCCTGCCAAAGGGGCTCAGCGGCATCCTCAACTCCAGCGGGGGCTCCTGGCGCGACGTGGAGAGGGTCTACGCCAAGAGGACCATGATCCAGGACGAGCTGAGCCGCCCCTGCCTCCCCGCCACCGAGAAGCTCTTGCGGAACAAGCCGGCCAACCTCGACGCAGCCCTGGCGGTGCTCCGGAAGGAGATGGTAAGCTCGGTGCCCCCCCCCCCGTACCCGTTCACCCCCTCCCCCTGTACCTGCTCATTCCACCACCCCCCCGTACCCACCACCCTTCCACCCATCATCACACCAGCCTGTATGAAATGGCCACACACACACACACCCATGCACCGACAGCCATTGGTATCCCTCGCTCTCCTTCAAGCCACGCGAGTTTGAACCCTGCCTGCGCCTAGTCCAGATTAACACCCCCATTACCGATACCGAGGGAGCCCTGCACTGCTGGAGTGCCATTCCTTTTGTTTTGTGATTCACATTTGATCCTCCAAAATGGATCACCTGTCTTGAGCGCAGATAGAACTCAAAGAACAAAGAAAATTCCAGCACAAGAACAGGCCCTTCGGCCCCTCCAAGCCTGCACTGACCATGCTGCCCCGACTGAACTAAACCCCCTTCCCTTCCGGGGACCATATCCCTCTATTCCCATCCTATTCATGGATTTGTCCAGATGCCCCTTAAAACTCACTATCGTATCCGCTTCCACTCCCTCCCCCAGCAGCGAGTTCCAGGCACCCACCACCCTCTGTGTAAAAACACTTGCCCCATACATCTCTTTTAAACCTTGCCCCTTAAACCTGTGGCCCCCCCCCTAGTAATTAACTCTTCCACCCTGGGAAAAAGCTTCTGACTATCCACTCTGTCCATGCCCCTCATAATCTTGTAGACTTCTATCAGGTCTCCCCTCAATCTCTGTCGCTCCAGTGAGAACAAACCAAGTTTCTCCAACCTGTCCTCATAGCTAATGCCTTCCATACCAGGCAACATCCTGGTAAATCTTTTCTGTACCCTCTCCAAAGCCTCCACATCCTTCTGGTAGTGTCGCGACCAGAATTGAACACTATATTCAGTTCAACTCATTAATGCAAGTCCTCCACCACTTCCCTCCCTCTCTACCACATCCAAAACATCGAAACCACAAGATATTGGGTGACACAGTGGGTTAACACTGCTGCCTCACAGAGCCAGGGACCCAGGTTCGATTCCCGGGGGCACGGTGACACAGTGGGTTAACACTGCTGCCTCACAGCGCCAGGGACCCGGGTTCGATTCCCGGGGACACGGTGACACAGTGGGTTAACACTGCTGTCTCACAGACCCAGGGACCCGGGTTCGATTCCCGGGGTCACGGTGACACAGTGGGTTAACACTGCTGTCTCACAGAGCCAGGGACCCGGGTTCGATTCCCAGGGGCACGGTGACACAGTGGGTTAACGCTGCTGTCTCACAGCGCCAGGGACCCGGGTTCGATTCCCGGGGGCACGGTGACACAGTGGGTTAACACTGCTGCCTCACAGAGCCAGGGACCTGGGTTCGATTCCCGGGGACACGGTGACACAGTGGGTTAACACTGCTGTCTCACAGAGCCAGGGACCCGGGTTCGATTCCCAGGGGCACGGTGATACAGTGGGTTAACACTGCTGTCTCACAGAGCCAGGGACCCAGGTTCGATTCCCGGGGGCACGGTGACACAGTGGGTTAACACTGCTGCCTCACAGCGCCAGGGACCCGGGTTCGATTCCCGGGGGCACGGTGACACAGTGGGTTAACACTGCTGCCTCACAGCGCCAGGGACCCGGGTTCAATTCCTGGGGGCACGGTGACACAGTGGGTTAACACTGCTGCCTCACAGCGCCAGGGACCCGGGTTCGATTCCCGGCTTGGGTCACTGTCTGTGTGGAGTCTGCACGTTCTCCCCGTGTCTGTGTGGGTTTCCTCCGGGTGCTCCGGTTTCCTCCCACAGTCTGAAAGACGTGCTGGTTAAGGTGCTACAGAGGGAGCTTTACCCTGTATCTAACCCCATGCTGTACCTGTCCTGGGAGTGTTTGATGGGGGACAGTGTAGAGGGAGCTTTACTCTGTATCTAACCCCGTGCTGTACCTGTCCTGGGAGTGTTTGATGGGGGGACAGTGTAGAGGGAGCTTTACTCTGTATCTAACCCCGTGCTGTACCTGTCCTGGGAGTGTTTGATGGGGGGACAGTGTAGAGGGAGCTTTACTCTGTATCTAATCCCGTGCTGTACCTGTCCTGGGAGTGTTTGATGGGGGGACAGTGTAGAGGGAGCTTTACTCTGTATCTACCCCCGTGCTGTCCCTGTCCTGGGAGTGTTTGATGGGGGACAGTGTAGAGGGAGCTTTACTCTGTATCTAACCCCGTGCTGTACCTGTCCTGGGAGTGTTTGATGGGGGGACAGTGTAGAGGGAGCTTTACTCTGTATCTAACCCCGTGCTGTACCTGTCCTGGGAGTGTTTGATGGGGGAAACAAGATGTGGAAAATAGCCCATTTTAATAGAGATATCCCTTACTGAGCTGAATAAAGACATTGGGTGGGATAAAACTGAGGCAAAAAACAGCCAAGTCAAACTCATTTTATTCAAACTGCATATTTGTAATGTTATTTTAAAAAGGAGGTATTTGTAAATAAGTGCATACAGGTGCTGTATGATTAAATAGTACAGTGAATAACTTAAAATGTCTGTTAAACTAAAAGAAAATGAGAGTCAGATAAATTTCCCTCATTATTAACATTCCTGTCTAATAACACTTTGTTTAACACAGTGATGTTATAGAGAGCAATCATCTTATATGAATTGTCATCAAGATATACTGTAAACTGGGGTACGGCTCCCCACACACACTGACTCTCACTGGGGTACGGCTCCCACACACACTGACTCTCACTGGGGTACGGGTCCCACACACACTGACTCTCACTGGGGTACGGCTCCCACACACACTGACTCTCACTGGGGTACGGCTCCCACACACACACTGACTCTCACTGGGGTACGGGTCCCACACACACTGACTGTCACTGGGGTACGGCTCCCACACATACTGACTCTCACTGGGGTACGGGTCCCACACACACTGACTCTCACTGGGGTACGGGGTCCACACACACTGACTCTCACTGGGGTACGGGTCCCACACACACTGACTCTCACTGGGGTACGGGTCCCACACACACTGACTCTCACTGGGGTACGGGTCCCACACACACTGACTCTCACTGGGGTACGGGTCCCACACACACTGACTCTCACTGGGGTACGGGTCCCACACACACTGACTCTCACTGGGGTACGGGTCCCACACACACTGACTCTCACTGGGGTACGACTCCCACACACACTGACTCTCACTGGGGTACGGGTCCCACACACACTGACTCTCACTGGGGTACGGGTCCCACACACACTGACTCTCACTGGGGTACGGGTCCCACACACACTGACTCTCACTGGGGTACGACTCCCACACACACTGACTCTCACTGGGGTACGGGTCCCACACACACTGACTCTCACTGGGGTACGGGTCCCACACACACTGACTCTCACTGGGGTACGGCTCCCACACACACTGACTCTCACTGGTGTACGGGTCCCACACACACTGACTCTCACTGGGGTACGGCTCCCACACACACTGACTCTCACTGGGGTACGGCTCCCACACACACTGACTCTCACTGGGGTACGGGTCCCACACACACTGACTCTCACTGGGGTACGGCTCCCACACACACTGACTCTCACTGGGGTACGGGTCCCACACACACTGACTCTCACTGGGGTACGGCTCCCACACACACTGACTCTCACTGGGGTACGGCTCCCACACAGACTGGAGTTGTGTGTAACTGGCAGTGTGTGTGCTGAAAGACTCTTGTCTCTCTGTGTCTCCTGCAGCTGCTGTTTGATGGATGGAGGGTTGAGTTTAGATCTCTGTTAACTCAGTCCCAGAGGCCATCCTCGGAGAATTAGAATATCTCTTTACCAGCCTCCAGCTAATCAGAACAATCCCATTACTGCCCCTCTCCACTGTATTCCTCCCTCCAGAATTAAACCTGGCTGTGTGTTTTTACTGAGCCTCCTTCCCCTAACTGCCTCCCCCCACCCAAACCTTCCCCTCAGAAAGGAACAGCTCTGAGGGGCTGAATGGCCTCCTCCTCTTTCCGCCTTCCCCGACACGGTGTGTCCCTGCCCTTTGATCAAGCACCTCACCCTGTGCGACCGGGTGTAGGGTGCAGGGGTGTAGTATCTGACTGCAGATCGCAGGGAGGGTGGGAGTTCAGGGACTTGGGGGGTGGGGGGGGTGCAGGGGGGTGTACATTGGGAGTTCGGGGACTGGGGGAGGGGGTGGGTGTACATTGGGAGTTCGGGGATTGGGGGGAGGGGGTGGGTGTACATTGGGAGTTCGGGGACTGGGGGGGGTGGGTGTACATTGGGAGTTCGGGGACTGGGGGGTGGGTGTACATTGGGAGTTCGGGGACTGGGGGGGTGGGTGTACATTGGGAGTTCGGGGACTGGGGGGGGTGGGTGTACATTGGGAGTTCGGGGACTGGGGGAGGGGGTGGGTGTACATTGGGAGTTCGGGGACTGGGGGGGTGGGTGTACATTGGGAGTTCGGGGACTGGGGGGGGTGGGTGTACATTGGGAGTTCGGGGACTGGGGGAGGGGGTGGGTGTACATTGGGAGTTCGGGGACTGGGGGAGGGGGTGGGTGTACATTGGGAGTTCGGGGACTGGGGGAGGGGGTGGGTGTACATTGGGAGTTCGGGGACTGGGGGGGGGGGGTGTACATTGGGAGTTCGGGGATTGGGGGGTGCGGCGGGGTGTACATTGGGAGTTCAGGGACTGGGGGAGGTGGGTGTACATTGGGAGTTCGGGGACTGGGGGGGTGGATGTACATTGGGAGTTCGGGGACTGGGGGGGTGGATGTACATTGGGAGTTCGGGGATTGGGGGGGGGTGGGTGTACATTGGGAGTTCGGGGACTGGGGGGGGTGGGTGTACATTGGGAGTTCGGGGACTGGGGGGGTGGATGTACATTGGGAGTTCGGGGACTGGGGGGGTGGATGTACATTGGGAGTTTGGGGATTGGGGGGAGGGGGTGGGTGTACATTGGGAGTTCGGGGACTGGGGGGGGTGGGTGTACATTGGGAGTTCGGGGACTGGGGGGGGGGTGTACATTGGGAGTTCGGGGACTGGGGGGGTGGGTGTACATTGGGAGTTCGGGGATTGGGGGAGGGGGTGGATGTACATTGGGAGTTTGGGGATTGGGGGGAGGGGGTGGGTGTACATTGGGAGTTCGGGGACTGGGGGGGGTGGGTGTACATTGGGAGTTCGGGGATTGGGGGGGGGTGGGTGTACATTGGGAGTTCGGGGACTGGGGGGGGTGGGTGTACATTGGGAGTTCGGGGATTGGGGGGGGTGGGTGTACATTGGGAGTTCGGGGATTGGGGGGGGGTGGGTGTACATTGGGAGTTCGGGGACTGGGGGGGTGGGTGTACATTGGGAGTTCGGGGATTGGGGGAGGGGGTGGATGTACATTGGGAGTTTGGGGATTGGGGGGAGGGGGTGGGTGTACATTGGGAGTTCGGGGACTGGAGGGGGTGGGTGTACATTGGGAGTTCGGGGACTGGGGGGGGTGGGTGTACATTGGGAGTTCGGGGACTGGGGGGGTGGGTGTACATTGGGAGTTCGGGGACTCGGGGGGGGGTGGGTGTACATTGGGAGTTCGGGGACTGGGGGGGGTGGGTGTACATTGGGAGTTCGGGGATTGGGGGGGTGGGTGTACATTGGGAGTTCGGGGATTGGGGGGGGTGGGTGTACATTGGGAATTCGGGGATTGGGGGGGGTGGGTGTACATTGGGAGTTCGGGGATTGGGGGGGGGTGGGTGTACATTGGGAGTTCGGGGACTGGGGGGGTGGGTGTACGTTGCCTTGATCTGTCCTCTGCTTAATCCACATGTTTAAAGGGGGCGCTTTGACTCAGAAGGGATCCAGACTGATTCTCCCTGCCTCGCCCAGGGATCACTGGACAGTGATCAGGAGCAGGAACCCTGGCTGATTTCCCCCCTCTCTCTCTAACCCAGTGATCAGGAGCAGGAACCCTGGCTGATTTCCCCCCTCTCTCTCTAACCCAGGGATCACTGGACAGTGATCAGGAGCAGGAATCCTGGCTGATTTCCCCTCTCTCTCTCTAACCCAGGGATCACTGGACAGTGATCAGGAGCAGGAACCCTGGCTGATTTCCCCTCTCTCTCTAACCCAGGGATCACTGGACAGTGATCAGGAGCAGGAACCCTGGCTGATTTCCCCTCTCTCTCTCTCTAACCCAGGGATCACTGGACAGTGATCAGGAGCAGGAACCCTGGCTGATTTCCCCTCTCTCTCTAACCCAGGGATCACTGGACAGGGATCAGGAGCAGGAACCCTGGCTGATTTCCCCTCTCTCTCTCTCTAACCCAGGGATCACTGGACAGTGATCAGGAGCAGGAACCCTGGCTGATTTCCCCCCTCTCTCTCTCTCTAACCCAGGGATCACTGGACAGTGATCAGGAGCAGGAACCCTGGCTGATTTCCCCTCTCTCTCTCTCTCTAACCCAGGGATCACTGGACAGGGATCAGGAGCAGGAACCCTGGCTGATTTCCCCTCTCTGTCTCTAACCCAGGGATCACTGGACAGTGATCAGGAGCAGGAACCCTGGCTGATTTCCCCCACCCTCTTCTCTCCCGCTAACCCTGGGCTGTCTGGACAACGAGTGACTTGACTGAACTGCCCCTGTCCCAGAAGACTCGGAACACTCACTGTAAGCTTCAGATTCACCTGTTCCCTCAGTTCAGGTTGGTAACGCAATTGGGAATCGCGCAAGGGTGATGGGCAGCTCAGGATTGCCACAATTAACCGACAGACACCCCCCCCCCCCCCCCCCCGCATCTCTTCCTCAGGTAGCACGGTGGCACAGTGGGTTAGTACTGTGCCTCACTGCGCCAGGGACCCGGGTTCGATTGGGTCACTGTCTGTGTGGAGTCTGCGCATTCTCCCCGTGTCTGCGTGGGTTTCCTCCGGGTGCTCCGGTTTCCTCCCACCGTGCAAAAGACGAGCTGGTTAGGGTGCTAAATTCTCCCTCAGTGTAACCCGAACAGGAGTGTGGGCGACTAGGGGAATTTTCACAGTAACTTCATTGCGGTGTTAATGTAAGCCTTACCTGTGGCACTAACAAATTAAACTTTGCTTTACTCCAGGTGGGCTTGCGCCAACTGGACATGTCATTACTGTGCCAGCTGTGGTCACTGTACGAGTCCATGCAGGAGTACAAGGGTCTGTACCAGGACATGACCTTGTCTATGCACTCCTTGGCTGCGGACACTGCTTACTATGATGATGAGGAAGAATACGAGGCAGACCAGGCCGGCGTGGAACGCCCGAGGGACGACGCCTCGAGCAACAGCCTCAAAGTCCCCCAGACACAGAACTCCCGCGACCAGTGGCTTCAAGATTCCTTCCACATTTCAATATAGAACCCAACGCTCTTCTCCCCCATTTCCCAGTCTCCCAGCTCACTTTTACTTTGTGGGGGGGGGAGGGGAATATTTATTCCCAGGATTTGAGTGTTGCGGACGGAGTCAAGGATCCATTTCCCCGTTCCCGAGTGCGTGTTTGGGAGCTGCTGATAGTGGAGTGTCTGCCTCATCCGTTTCGGAGGGCAGTTGCTGTGGCTCTGGAGGCCAAACTGTGTAAGAATGGCGGATTCCTTCCCTAAAGGACACGAGATGGGTTTTTCCAACAATGTTCGATGATAGTTTGTTACAGTAACTGAGACTAGCTTTATAATTCCACATTTCTTTTATCATACAATCCCTACAGTATAGAAAGAGGCCATTCAGCCCATCGAGCCTGCACCGACAACAATCTTTACCCTGCTAATCCCATAAGGAACAATTTAGCATGGCCAATCCACCTAACCTGCACCTTTGGACACTAAGGGGCAATTTAGCATGGCCAATCCACCCTAACCTGCACATCCTTGGACACTAAGGGGCAATTTAGCATGGCCAATCCACCCTAACCTGCACATCCTTGGACACTAATGGACAATTTAGCACGGCCAATCCACCCTAACCTACACATCTTTGGACACTAAGGGGCAATTTAGCATGGCCAATCCACCCTAACCTACACATCTTTGGACACTAAGGGGCAATTTAGCATGGCCAATCCACCCTAACCTGCACATCTTTGGACACTAATGGACAATTTAGCACGGCCAATCCACCCTAACCTACACATCTTTGGACACTAAGGGGCAATTTAGCATGGCCAATCCACCCTAACCTGCACATCTTTGGACACTAAGGGGCAATTTAGCATGGCCAATCCACCCTAACCTGCACATCTTTGGACACTAAGGGGCAATTTAGCATGGCCAATCCACCCTAACCTGCACATCATTGGATACTAAGGGGAATTTATCTTGGCCAATCCACCTAACCTGCAACATCTTTAGACACTAAGGGGCAATTTACCATGGCCAATCCACCAAATCAACATGTCTTTTGGACTGTGGGAGGAAGCCCACAGACATGGGGAGAACGTGCAGACTCCACACAATTGAAGTTAAGTTCCACCAGGTGCCGTGATGGGATTTGAACCCATGTCCCCCCCGCCATCCCCCTTGAGATTAGCCTGGCCTGTTGTCCAGCCCTTAAGGCCAGTGAATATCAGGCCTCGCTATCACAGCCAGACCATGCAGAATCGTGGAGGAAAGATGGGGGCGTGGGGGGAAGGCGGGAATGAGATGGAGGGATGGATAAATGGGAAGGTGTCAGGGGGAAAGGAGGGAGGTGAAAGGTTCCAGAGAAGGATCTGGAAGCTTTTGGACCATCTTGCCTCCATGTGATGCATGTATAGAATCTGATGTGAATTTATGTAGCGTCTGCACTATCAGCTTAGACTGAACTAAATAGCAGACTTTGCTTCATTTTCCACTCGGGAAAATTGATCTAAAGATTGTTCTTATATTCTGAGGCTCCCCGTAACACATTTAATTAATATTCGCGGTGATGCCAAAATGGAGGCCACCTTGCCTGCACTGAGAACACTAACTTGTTCGGTGAGAGTCAGTGTGTGTGGGACTTGTACCCCAGTGAGAGTCAGTGTGTGTGGGACCCGTACCCCAGTGAGAGTCAGTGTGTGTGGGAGCCGTACCCCAGTGAGAGTCAGTGTGTGTGGGACCCGTACCCCAGTGAGAGTCAGTGTGTGTGGGACCCGTACCCCAGTGAGAGTCAGTGTGTGTGGGACCTGTACCCCAGTGAGAGTCAGTGTGTGTGGGACCCGTACCCCAGTGAGAGTCAGTGTGTGTGGGACCCGTACCCCAGTGAGAGTCAGTGTGTGTGGGTCCCGTACCCCAGTGAGAGTCAGTGTGTGTGGGTCCCGTACCCCAGTGAGAGTCAGTGTGTGTGGGACCCGTACCCCAGTGAGAGTCAGTGTGTGTATGGGACCAGTATCCCAGTGAGAGTCTGTGTGTGTGGGACCCGTATCCCAGTGAGAGTCAGTGTGTGTGGGACCCGTACCCCAGTGAGAGTCAGTGTGTGTGGGACCCGTACCCCAGTGAGAGTCAGTGTGTGTGGGTCCCGTACCCCAGTGAGAGTCAGTGTGTGTGGGTCCCGTACCCCAGTGAGAGTCAGTGTGTGTGGGTCCCGTACCCCAGTGAGAGTCAGTGTGTGTGGGACCCGTACCCCAGTGAGAGTCAGTGTGTGTATGGGACCCGTATCCCAGTGAGAGTCTGTGTGTGTGGGACCCGTACCCCAGTGAGAGTCAGTGTGCGTGGGACCCGTACCCCAGTGAGAGTCAGTGTGCGTGGGAGCCGTACCCCAGTGAGAGTCAGTGTGTGTGGGTCCCGTACCCCAGTGAGAGTCAGTGTGTGTGGGACCTGTACCCCAGTGAGAGTCAGTGCGCGTGGGAGCTGTACCCCAGTGAGAGTCAGTGTGTGTGGGACCCGTACCCCAGTGAGAGTCAGTGTGTGTGGGACCCCGTACCCCAGTGAGAGTCAGTGTGCGTGGGATCCCGTACCCCAGTGAGAGTCAGTGTGTGTGAGAGCCGTACCCCAGTGAGAGTCAGTGTGTGAGGGACCCGTACCCCAGTGAGAGTCAGTGTGTGTGGGACCCGTACCCCAGTGAGAGTCAGTGTGTGTGGGACCCGTACCCCAGTTTACAGTATATCTTGATGACAATTCATATAAGATGATTGCTCTCTATAACATCACTGTGTTAAACAGAGAGTTATTAGACAGGAATGTTAATAATGAGGGAAATTTATCTGACTTTCATTTTCTTTTAGTTTAACAGACGTTTTAAGTTATTCACTGTACTATTTAATCATACAGCACCTGTATGCACTTATTTACAAATACCTCCTTTTTAAAATAACATTACAAATATGCAGTTTGAATAAAATGAGTTTGACTTGGCTGTTTTTTGCCTCAGTTTTATCCCACCCAATGTCTTTATTCAGCTCAGTAAGGGATATCTCTATTAAAATGGGCTATTTTCCACATCTTGTTTCCCCCATCAAACACTCCCAGGACAGGTACAGCACGGGGTTAGATACAAGAGATCTCATTGGAACGTTTTGTCAGGGTGGCTGCATTAACTGAAGGGGCTGAATGGCCTCCTGCTGTATTTTGTGATTCTGTGAAGCCATTCCTCCCCTTCAGCCTGTGAAAAGGGGAGAGAGTTCCGGATGTGGGTGGGGGAAGCGTACCCCCCCACGTCACCCCCTGAATTTCCTGGGTCTAACTTTAAGACAAGGTGGAGCAGGAGTAGGCCATTCGGCCCATTGAGACTGCTCCCCCATGCAATGAGATCGTATCTGCCGTAATCCTCATCACTTTCCTGCCTTACCAACACCGCTACCTTCTCAGGAGGCTAAGGAAATTTGGCATGTCCGATACGCACCTGTCTACATCAACAGGGACAAAGTAGAAAAGGTCGACAGCTTCGGGTTTTTAGGTGTCCAGATCACCAACAACCTGTCCTGGTCCCCCCCTTGCCGACACTATAGTTAAGAAAGCCCCACCAATGCCTCTATTTTCTCAGAAGACTAAGGAAATTTGGCATGTCCGCTACGACTCTCACCAACCTTTACAGATGCCCCATAGAAAGCATTCTTTCTGGTTGTATCACCGCTTGGTATGGGCTCCTGCTCTGCCCAAAACCACAAGGAACTACAAAAGGTTGTGAATGTAGCCCAATCCATCACACAAACCAGCCTCCCATCCATTGACTCTGTCTACACTTCCCACTGCCTCGGGAAAAGCAGCCGGCATAATTAAGGACCCCACACACCCCGGACATTCCCTCTTCCACCTTCTTCCATCAGGAAAAAGATACAAAAGTCTGAGGTCCCGTACCGACCGACTCAAGAACAGCTTCTTCCCTGCTGCTGTCAGACTTTTGAATGGACCTACCTGACATTAAGTTGATCTTTCTCTACACACTCGCTGTGACTGTAACACTACATTCTGCACCCTCTCCTTTCCTTCTCTAAGAACGGTATGCTTTGTCTGTATAGCGCGCAAAAAACAATACTTTTCACTGCATCTCAATACCTGTAGCAATAATAAATCAAATTAAAACATTATCTCATTGTTCTGCACAGGAATTTAACGAGTGCAAACTGCCCGCTGTGTTTCCTGCCTGAAAATAATCTAACTTCATCAAGCAGTCCATTGGATGTAAAGCACATTGAGATGTCCAGTGACTGTGAAAGGTGCTATATAAATACTATCCTTATTCTTTTCCCACCTCCCACAACTTGCTGGAAAGCCCTTCACATTTCTATCGTTTCTCAGCTGATTCTTTCAAAATTGACATCAAATGATGGTAACTCTGCCCATCTCTCCAGATGGCCATAAAACAATAGATAAGGGTCACGGGTGAAGGCGGGCGGGGGGGGGGGCCTGGTTGTGTTAAAATGGCAGCGCCGGCTCGTTGGGCCGAAGGGCCTGTTTCCAGGGCTGTTTTGTTCTTTGCTGCCCGATGTGCTGAGTATTTCCAGATGCTTCTATTTATACATCGGGTTTCCTCCAGTTTCCTCCCACAGTCCAAAGATGGGTAGGTTAGGGTGGATTGGCCATGCTAAATTGCCCCTTAGTGTCCAAAGACGTGTAGGTTAGGTGGATTGGCCATGCTAAATTGCCCCTTAGTGTCCAGAGATGTGCAGGTTAGGTGGATTGGCCATGCTAAATTGCCCCTTAGCGTCCAAAGATGTGCGGGTTAGGTGGATTGGCCATGCTAAATTGCCCCTTACTGTCCAAAGATGTGTGGGTTAGGTGGATTGGCGGTGCTAAAATTGCTTCTTAAGCATGAGGGAGATAAGCAGGGTAAATACTGGGGTTATGGTAATAGGACCTGGCTGGGATGATTGTTGCTGTAAGCTCAATGGGTCGAATAGTCTCGTACTGCACTGTAGGAAGTCTATGATTCTACGTTAACCTGGGCTCAAGGTCCAATCAGGATCTGAACCGGTTAGGGAACCATTCTATAGACACCAAAAACATGTCACATATTTGACAGTTAAAAATGCGACAGCTGGACGTTGGGATATTTAATACATTTTAAAAATATATTTATATACACATTCACATACACACCCCCCCCACACACTCAGTGGGATTGATAAAAACCAACTGAATCAGCAGCAGTAACACAGAACAAATTGTTCCATCTATAAACTGGCATCATCTGCACTGAAACTCCACAGAGTTGAAGGTCGGTGAGTAAACTCCAATTCGGGTCAGTCAGAGCACCAGCTGCACGCAGGAAACTGATCGATTGCTGGAGGCTGGCGGCGCTGGCTTCTGAGCGGAGGCCCACGTCAAGCGGTGACATCTCACAAACCAACGCAGCACCTTCAACAATCACCTTTCCACCCGCGGGTGGCGAAATAAGGGCGCGTGGGTCTGAGGCTGTCTCTTTAAATCCCCCTCCCCTGGTCCGTAGAGAAAATCCTTGCACAGGAGAGAAACGGGCAGTAGTACTTTGTTGATGGAGCCACCAGCATTCGATTTAGTCGGATCTCTGTTTTTGTAGGAATTTGGCCTCATCAGTTCTGCCTTCCGCGAAGAGTCACTGATGACCAGAATGTCCCTTCCATCGATGGGACTTTGAACCCACTTTTTGCCACACTCCCATACGCAGCTGGGCAACGAGGTGCCGTCAGTTTTGCTGTTTTAACTACAGCACGCACCTCACCGTGGGGAGAATTAGACGCGACCGTGGCCCTCGGAGTTAAGGGTTAATCGAGCAGTCCAGGTTTAAGGTCGCGGCAAGGAGAGGGCACGCAGTTCACTGGGGAGCACTGGCAAAGCTGACGGGACTAGCAAACACAGCCGCCAACCCAGAAGAGTAAAACGCACCGTCACAAAATCCTTGGCCACACGATTCTGTGGGCGTCTGAGAGGCCGGGGGGGGGGAGCAGGTGCACGAGAAGCGGGCAGCAGGCACACGAGAGGGGGTAGCAGAGAAGGGAGGGGCACTGTGGCATCCCATCGAGGGATGTCGGACCCCATGAAAGCGGGAAGAAAGAGCGAGGTAATACGGCACCAACAGAAAGGGCTGTGTGGAAGGAGGTGGGGAGAGAGGGCAGTTGAAAACAATCCATATTTTTTTTTGGGATCAGACCTCATTCTGTACATCGTCTTTAACATTTCCATGTGATGAAATAAAAAACAGAAACTCCAGGCGTAACGCTGGAAAGATGAGTAAGGCACCGAGAGTGGGAACTGGGTTTTTACACCACAGGGGCGCAGGAACTGGCACCTCGCTTCGGAGGGCCATAATGATGTGGTGCAGGGCACGGCAGGCACACCTTAAACTGCCCCTCTGCTTGACGGGTGGCATTGACAGGGGGCATGTGCCTCACAGCAAACTGGGCACTCATTCCTAGGGGAGGGGTTCTTAACTGGCCAGGATTAAAACTTCCTCTCTGGGCAGGGGTATTTAACATGCTGTATCGGTCGCTCATGCCCGGGGCTGGGGAATTTAACAGGCCGAAACGGGCACTCATTCCCTGAACAGGGGAATTTAACAGGCCCGAGTGGACACTCATTCCCGGAACAGGGTTATTTAACAGTCTAGATCGGGCACTCGCTTCCACACGGGGGTTACTTATCAGGCCAGAACGGGCATTCATTCCCAAAGCAGGGGAATTTAACAGGCCCGAGTGGGGAATTGGTCCCGGAGCAGGGGTATTTAACAGGCTCGAGCGGAGATTCGCTCTGAGGGCAGGGGTATTTAACAGTCTGGAATGGGCACTTGCTCTGATGGCGGGGGTGTTTAACAGTCTGGAACGGGCACTCTTTCCTGGAGCAGCAGTATTTGACAGGCCCGAACGGGCATGCATTTTCAGAACAAGGCTTTTCAAAGGACTAGGCTGGGTACTCTTTCCCGGAGTGGGAGTACTTAATGGAATAGACTCTGTACTTTTTGCTGGAGCGGAGGTAATTAACAGATTAGACTCCGTCCTCTCTCCCGGAGCGGGAGTAACTGACGGATTAGCCTCTGTCCCCTCTCCCAGAGTGGGGGTAACTGACGGATTAGACTCCGTACTCTCTCCCGGAGTGGGGGTAACTGATGGATTAGCCTCCGTCCCCTCTCCTGGAGTGTGGGTAACTGATGGATTAGCCTCCATCCCCTCTCCTGGAGTGGGGGTAACTGATGGATTAGCCTCCATCCCCTCTCCTGGAGCGGGGGTAACTGATGGATTAGCCTCCATCCCCTCTCCTGGAGTGTGGGTAACTGATGGATTAGCCTCCATCCCCTCTCCTGGAGTGGGGGTAACTGATGGATTAGCCTCTGTACTGTCTCCCGGAGTGGGGGTAACTGATGGATTAGCCTCTGTCCCCTCTCCCGGAGTGGGGGTAACTGATGGATTAGACTCCGTACTCTCTCCCGGAGTGGGGGTAACTGATGGATTAGCCTCCATCCCCTCTCCTGGAGCGGGGGTAACTGATGGATTAGCCTCCATCCCCTCTCCTGGAGTGGGGGTAACTGATGAATTAGCCTCCATCCCCTCTCCTGGAGTGTGGGTAACTGATGGATTAGCCTCCATCCCCTCTCCTGGAGTGTGGGTAACTGATGGATTAGCCTCCATCCCCTCTCCTGGAGTGTGGGTAACTGATGGATTAGCCTCCATCCCCTCTCCTGGAGTGTGGGTAACTGATGGATTAGCCACCGTCCTCTCTCCTGGAGTGGGGGTAACTGATGGATTAGCCACCGTCCTCTCTCCTGGAGTGGGGGTAACTGATGGATTAGCCTCTGTCCTCTCTCCTGGAGTGGGGGTAACAGATGGATTAGCTTCTGTACTGTCTCCCGGAGCGGGGGTAACTGACGGATTAGATTCTGTACTCTCTCCCGGAGTGGGGGTAATTGATGGATTAGCCTCTGTACTCTCTCCCGGAGCGGGGGTAACTGATGGATTAGCCTCTGTACTCTCTCCCGGAGTGGGGGTAACTGATGGATTAGCCTCCATGCTCTCTCCTGGAGTGGGGGTAACTGACGGATTAGCCTCCATACTCTCTCCTGGAGTAGCCTCCGTCCTCTCTCCCGGAGTGGGGGTAACTGATGGATTAGACTCCGTACTCTCTCCTGGAGTGGGGGTAACTGACGGATTAGCCTCCATACTCTCTCCTGGAGTAGCCTCCGTCCTCTCTCCTGGAGTGGGGCTAACTGATGGATTAGACTCCGTACTCTCTTCCGGAGTGGGGGTAACTGATGGATTAGACTCCGTACTCTCTTCCGGAGTGGGGGTAACTGATGGATTAGCCTCTGTACTCTCTTCCGGAGTGGGGGTAACTGATGGATTAGCCTCTGTACTCTCTTCCGGAGTGGGGGTAACTGATGGATTAGCCTCTGTACTCTCTCCTGGAGCGGGGATAACTGATGGATTAGCCTCTGTACTCTCTCCCGGAGCAGGGATAACTGATGGATTAGCCTCTGTACTCTCTCCTGGAGCGGGGATAACTGATGGATTAGCCTCTGTACTCTCTCCCGGAGCAGGGGTAACTGATGGATTAGCCTCTGTACTGTCTCCCGGAGTGGGGGTAACTGATGGATTAGCCTCCGTACTCTCTCCCGGAGCGGGGGTAACTGATGGATTATACTCAGTGGTCTTTCCCAAAGCTGGTGTAATTAGTAGTTTAGACTCAATGCTAGTTTCTGTAGCAGGCGTATCCAGCGGATCAGACTGTGTATTCATTCCTGTGTTGGGAGTTTTTGACTGTGTGGAACAGGGAATCCTTCTAAGGCTGGGAGTTCTTAGCTTTCCAGAGCAATGCTTCTTCCCCAGGCTGGAAGTTTTTAACTGTCTGGAATGGGAACTTGCTCCCAAAGCACGAGTATTTAACAGTCCCAATCGGGGACTCGCTCTGCGGGTGGGGGAGTTTAACAGACCAGAACGGGGATTCGCTCCGAAGGTGGGGGTATTTAACAAGCCAGAATGGGCACTCTCTCCCAGGGCAAGGGTTTTTAACAGGTCCAAGCGGGGACTCTCTCCCAGGGTGGGGGGATTTGACAGGCCAAAGTGGGGACTCACTCCCGGAGCGGTGGGATTTAACAGGCGCAAGCGGGGACTCACTCCTGGGCCGAGGGGAGTTAACAGTCTGGAATGGGGGCTTGGTCCCGGAGTGGGGGGATTTAACAAGACAAAATGGGGACTTGGTCCCAGGGCGGAACGGGGACTTGGTCCCAAGGAGGCAGGGGGAGTTGACAGTCCAAAACGGGGACTCGGTCCCGAGGAGGCAGGTGGAGTTGACAGTCCAAAACGGGGACTCAGTCTCGGGGCAGAGGTATTTAACAAATCGAGACGGGGACTCAGTCCCAGGGTGGATCTGTGATTCGTTCCCGGGGCAGGGGGATTTAACAAGCCAAAATGGGGACTTGGTCCCAAGGCGGAACGGGGACTTGGTCCTGGGACAGGGGGATTTAAGGGGCTGAATCTGGGACTCGTTCCCGGGACAGGGGGATTTAAGGAGCCGGATCTGGGACTCGGTCCCGGGACAGGGGGATTTAAGGGGCCGGATCTGGAACTCGGTCCCGGGACAGGGGGATTTAAGGGGCTGAATCTGGGACTCGTTCCCGGGACAGGGGGATTTAAGGGGCCGGATCTGGAACTCGGTCCTGGGACAGGGGGATTTAAGAAGCCGGATCTGGAACTCATTCCCGGGACAGGGGGATTTAAGGGGCCGGATCTGGGACTCGGTCCCGGGACAGGGGGATTTAAGAAGCCGGATCTGGAACTCATTCCCGGGACAGGGGGATTTAAGGGGCCGGATCTGGAACTCGGTCCTGGGACAGGGGGATTTAAGGGGCCGGATCTGGGACTCGGTCCCGGGACAGGGGGATTTAAGGGGCCGGATCTGGGATTTAAGGGGCCGGATCTGGGACTCGGTCCTGGGACAGGGGGATTTAAGGGGCTGGATCTGGAACTCGGTCCTGGGACAGGGGGATTTAAGGGGCCGGATCTGGGACTCGGTCCCGGGACAGGGGGATTTAAGGGGCCGGATCTGGGATTTAAGGGGCCGGATCTGGGACTCGGTCCTGGGACAGGGGGATTTAAGGGGCTGGATCTGGGACTCGGTCCCGGGACAGGGGGATTTAAGGGGCCGGATCTGGGACTCGGTCCCGGGACAGGGGGATTTAAGGGGCCGGATCTGGGACTCGGTCCCGGGACAGGGGGATTTAAGGGGCCGGATCTGGGACTCGGTCCCGGGACAGGGGGATTTAAGGGGCCGGATCTGGGACTCGGTCCCGGGACAGGGGGATTTAAGAAGCCGGATCTGGAACTCATTCCCGGGACAGGGGGATTTAAGGGGCCGGATCTGGAACTCGGTCCTGGGACAGGGGGATTTAAGAAGCCGGATCTGGGACTCGGTCCCGGGACAGGGGGATTTAAGAAGCCGGATCTGGGACTTGTTCCTGGGACAGGAGGATTTAAGGGGCCGGATCTGGAACTCGGTCCTGGGACAGGGGGATTTAAGGGGCTGGATCTGGGATTTAAGGAGCCGGATCTGGAACTCGGTCCCGGGACAGGGGGATTTAAGGGGCCAGATCTGGAACTCGGTCCCGGGACAGGGGGATTTAAGAAGCCGGATCTGGGACTCGGTCCCGGGACAGGGGGATTTAAGAAGCCGGATCTGGGACTTGTTCCTGGGACAGGGGGATTTAAGGGGCCGGATCTGGGACTCATTCCCGGGGCAGGGGGATTTAAGAGAGCGGACTGGGGGCCCCCTTCCAGGGCATGGGTATTTAGCGGCAATGACCGGGCCCTTTTGGGGGGGGCGGGCGTACTCTGCGGCATTGCCCTCTTTGCGGGCTTCCTGCCATCCAGTGCGGATGCTGGAAGCACGGGAGGATGGCTGCTATCATACAGAGAACTCCCTCCAGCGAGGGTGGCTGAGGACTGATAGGCGGGCCCACTGCCCCTGGACACGCAGTGGGTAGGGTCAGGCCAGGAGCCAAGCGGATCTTTGGGCTGAAGCCGATGGCCTGGCCCAGCGTATCCGTAGTCCGGGTGGGGATAACGTAACGTTTGCTGGCCATACCTATCCAGGACACCTTTTGGTAACCAGGGGCACTCTCTCGCCTGGTGATTCGGCCTTCCACACAGCTGGCAAATATCCACCATGCTGCCAACCGGCTGTAGCTCGGTGCTCGCCCGGGACGGTCGAGCCCTAATCATTGTCCCCATGAGGAGGGCCGGATCCATCTTGTTAACGGCTCTCACTGCTGCTGCGGCATGGTTCCTGAGTGCCGATGCACAATCTGGGGGTGGGGGAATTGGGGCGGGGGGGGTGGTAGAGGGAGGGAGAGAGGGAGGGAGGGGGGAAGAGAGGGAGAAGTTTAATCAAACATCGGATCAGTGAGTGTGTGGTAAAGCGGTAAAGTTTCAATCCTTAAGGCTTTAGAAATCACTAGCTCTGTCAGAGGTGGTGCACGGTATCAAACTCTGGACCCCACACCACTGGGAGAACCAGGCCTTGGAGAAGGTGCAGCTGCTCCCACGACGGAGCAAAGGACTTCTATAAGGAGGCAGGGCAGAGTTCATTTATCAGAGCCATTCCTGAACTCCTAGGGTTAACCCACAGAGGAGAGAAACAGAAATCGTAGAATCCTTACAGTGTGGAAGGAGGCCATTCAGTCCATCATGTCTACACTGACAACAATCCCACCCAGATCCTATTCCTGTAACCCCACATATTTAGCCTACCAATCCCTCTAAGCTACACATCTTTGGACGCTAAGGGACAATTTCGCACGGCCAATCCACCTATCCCACACATCTTTGGACTGTGGGAGGAAACTGGAGCACCCGGAGGAAACCCACGCAGACACGGGAAGAACGTGCAGACTCCACACAGACAGTGACCAAAGTTGGGAGCCGAACTCAGGTGCCTGGAGCTGCGAGGCAGCAGTGCTAACCCAAGACGTACGGACCCTGGAATGTAGCAGAAGGGATAATCAGATTACAGGTTTTGAGATAAGGAGCAGGACAGACAGCGAGATAATGTTTGCCCACAGATCCCTAAAGGAAGAAAGACATTTTCTTAGGGTGGTGAAAAAGGCATATGGGACATTCGTCTTTAACATCTGAGGCACAGATTACAAAAGCAGGTTCATTGAAACACTGACTGGCAGTGCCAGGCTCTGGCAGTTTAGTGCCAGGCTTCTCCAGGGCAGTGTCAGGGTCACCGGCTGGCAGTGCAAGATTCCTCCAGAGCAGTGTCAGGGTCACCGGCTGGCAGTGCCAGGCTCCTCCAGGGCAGTGCCAGGGTCACCGGCTGGCAGTGCCAGGCTCCTCCAGGGCAGTGCCAGGGTCACCGGCTGGCAGTGCCAGGCTCCTCCAGGGCAGTGCCAGGGTCACCGGCTAGCAGTGCCAGGCTCCTCCAGGGCAGTGCCAGGGTCACCGGCTGGCAGTGCCAGGCTCCTCCAGGGCAGTGCCAGGGTCACCGGCTGGCAGTGCCAGGCTCCTCCAGGGCAGTGTCAGGGTCACCGGCTGGCAGTGCCAGGCTCCTCCAGGGCAGTGCCAGGGTCACCGGCTGGCAGTGCCAGGCTCCTCCAGGGCAGTGCCAGGGTCACCGGCTGGCAGTGCCAGGCTCCTCCAGGGCAGTAATGGCAGCCCCTCTATCCTCTCTGCCCGCCGCCCCCCGCGCGATCTCTCTCTCACCTTTGACACGCTCACCCTGCCACCCGGACAGCTCTATGTCCTGTGTGTTGTGTGTTGTGTGTGTCCCCAGCTCCTGCTGCCCAACTGAAGCAGCAAACCTCTCCGCCCGCGCACTCTCAAAATGGCCGCCAGCCGCCCGCTCCCGCCCCGTCCCCTCCCCTCTCCCGCCTGGAGTGACAGCTGCCTGCACCAATCGGATGGCGCGTCCGCCCCTACCTGGCCAATCAATGGTGGGAGGGCGGCGCCCCAATCCTGAGCGACGGCCCAGTGCAGCAATCGGATGGCGCAGCCCCTCCCCTCTCTTGTCCAATCAATAGGGCGGTGGGGCGGGACACGCGTTTGTGTGACTGGGCCAATCGAATTCCACCTTCGCCTCTTCCCGGCTAATCAATGGAGCGGGGGGGCGGGACATCCGCTGATGAGCGCCAGGCCAGTGCTGGAATCGGATTCCAGGCCCTGACCAACCAATAGAGGGGGCGGGGCAAGACAGCAAGATGCACCAATCCCATCGCGCATCCCTTCCCCGTCCCGGCTGGTCAGTAGAGCAGCTTAGGCTAGCGGGGGGGCGGGGGAACAGGGCCACGCTCATGAGTGACAGCAGACTCGTCCACTCGAATGGCGGTTACGTCACTTCCCCGGCCAATCAACAGTGGGGGCGGGTCTACGACATCCTAGAAGACCAATGGGATTGCGGCTGCCCCCCCCGCCCTCCCCGCCAGCGGGAGGGGGCGGGGCGGACGGGACAAAGCTGTTGGCATCCACTTCCGGTGGGAGCTCGCGGAAGTGAAGGGGCGGGCTATGAAGGCGACGTCCCATTGGCTGTACGTGGGCGGCGTGCGCCCCGATTGGTCGATGGGGCTGTCAATCAGGGAGAGCGGGAGGGGGGAGGCGGCGCGGACGAACGGCGGGGACCGGCGCCATTTTGTGGGAGCCCCGTGAGGCGATGAGGGCGAGAAAATAATCGATCATCACCGGGAGTTTTTTTAAAAATAAAGTTTTTTATATATATAAGCGCCACAAATCAAGATGAAGATTTTCGTGGGTAATATTCCCAGCGAGACCACGGTGGAGGAGCTGCGGGCGCTTTTCGAGTGCTACGGCACGGTGCGGGAGTGCGACATCATTCGGCACTACGGCTTCGTGCACATGGAGAGCGCCGAGGAGGCCGGCCAGGCCATCGCCGCCCTCCACCAGTACGAGCTGCACGGCCAGCGGCTCAACGTGGCCGAGTCGCGGCCCCGGACCGCCGCCACCACAGGCGCTACCACCGGCGGCGCCACGGCCGCCGTCACCAAGGTCTACGTGGGCAACCTGGCGAGTGGCTGCAGCAACCAGGAGCTGCGGGCCCGCTTCGAGGAGTTCGGCCGGGTGCTGGAATGCGACATTGTCAAAGGTACGGCCTCCACTTGAAGCAGCAGGGGACCCACTCAACTGCCTCCACTTGAAGCAGCAGGGGACCCACTCAACTGCCTCCACTTGAAGCAGCAGGGGACCCACTCAACTGCCTCCACTTGAGGCAGCAGAGGACACCCCCCAAACCTCCTCTGCTTGAAGCAGCAGGGGATGCCCTCCCCCTGGCCAAACCACCTCTGCTTGAGGCAGTAGGGGACCCCCGCTTCAGTTCAGTGGGGCCAGCCGGAATTCTCCAGCGTCTGAGTTCAGTGGGATCGTGTTCGTCAAAAGGGATTGGGAGGATCTGTTTGCTCTTCTGGGGTATTTTTACACTCAACCTGATAAGAGATTTACTGAGACAGCACCTCCCTGAGTGTGGCTGAGTGAGAGGTTGTGGAGAGGCCAGTCAGAAAGTAAATCTTGTGGGTGGGGGTAAGGTGGAAATGGAGTTGCCAAGCGGAGGGAAATGGGGAGAAAGGAAAAGGATAACAAGTGAAATCAAGTGGTGGTGGAATACCACAGGGCAGAGTGGCACAGTGAGTTAGCACGCCAGGGACCCGGGTTCAATTCCCGGCTCGGGTCACTGTCTGTTTGGAGTCTCCCTGTGTCTGCGTGGGTTTCCTCCCACAGCTCGAAAGATGTGCAGGTTAGGTGGATTGGCCATGCTAAATTGTCCCTTAGTGTCCAAAGATGTGCAGGGTTAGGTGGATTGTTTGTGCTAAATTGCCATTTAGTGTCGGGGCATAAGGAGTGTAAATATGCAGGGTTAGAGGGATAGGGCCTGGGTGGGAATGTTGTCGGTGCAGACTGGATGGGCCGAATGGCCACCTCCTGCACTGTTGGTTCTATGATTATTAATTTAGGGAGTGTTTTCTGTCCTCTCGCTCCTCCAAACCCGACCACATTCCATCATCTCCAACTATGTCATGCAGTTTAAACAGCACTAAATTCCTACATTTCTCGCTCCAACCTTCACTATCAAACTGCCTACTCCCTGATGCAAATCAACAGCAACCACTTCTCCAGTTCTGTTGCTGCTGACTTGACCAATCTCCACACGGTGACTCAATGGAACCCATTCAACTAGGGAGCACATCACGACCAATTGGATCTTGTCCTCACGGTCACACTTTCCAGTAAGTGGCCAGGGCGTCACTGAGCAGCAGTGGCCTGTGTGTGAGCGTGCATGCACCCTCCCAGCAGTTAGGAGTGGTGGTGGTCACTAAAGCAGCACATGCTGTCAGCAGTTGTGGCAGAGCGTGCCACCCTGAGCTGATGGGTGCTGAAGATCGTTATAGCAACCCCCCATCCAACCTCAGTGAGCCAGTACGACTGCAATCAAGGCCTGCCCGATAGGTACGGCCCTGCGATCTTTGAAACTGTGCGGAGCCTGCACATTCTCCCCGTGTCTGTGTGGGTTTCCTTCAGTTTTCTCCTCTCAGTCCGAAAGATGTGCTGGTTAGGGTGTATTGGCCATGCTAAATTGACCTTTGGTGTCAGGGGAATTAGCGGGGGGGGGGGGGGGGGGATGTGTGGGGTTACAGGGATATATAAGTTCTGGCTGGGATTGTGGTCGGTGCAGGCTCGATGGGCTGAATGGCCTCCTGCACTGTAGGGATTCTGTGATTCACTTTGCTCCTGCCAATTTCTGTTCATTTGGATTTGGAATCACTCACCTCAAGCTGTCATTGCAGATGCCAGATGATGGAGGTTGAGTTCTTTGTAAGAACCATTGGCCAGTCCAAAAACGGGCTACAGAAGGAAATGCCGTGATATAATGACATTACATGGAGATTCCAGCGGGAATGCAGGAGTAACTGCAATTTCTACGAGGGATCGTATGCGATAATTTATGAATGTATTCAAGAGGCGGCTAGATATAACACTTGGGGCGAATGGGATCAGAGGTTATGGGGAGAAAGCAGGTTTAGGCTGTTGAGTTGGATGGTCAGCCATGATTGTGATGAATGGCAGAGCAGGCTTGAAGGGCCGAATGGCCTCCTATTTTCTGTTTCTGTAAAGCTGGTGAATTGGAAGGACAATTTGAACTTTCCCGACAAGAAGATGTCAGATTTTTCAAATCCAGTTGTGTGGGGATTTTTTTTAAATAAATGTACTGTGGGTGCTGGGAATACTCAGCAGTTCTGGCAGCATCTGTGGAG
Source organism: Carcharhinus amblyrhynchos (assembly GCF_965287045.1). Lineage (NCBI taxonomy): Eukaryota > Metazoa > Chordata > Chondrichthyes > Carcharhiniformes > Carcharhinidae > Carcharhinus > Carcharhinus amblyrhynchos. Next base: position 24,583 of record NW_027650087.1, on the reverse strand, counting down.
AGAGAAAGAGCGAAGCAGCCAGCATAATTAAGGACCCCACACACCCCGGACATTCCCTCTTCCACCACCTTCCGTCAGGAAAACGGTACAAAAGTCTGAGGTCATGTACCAACCGACTCAAGAACAGCTTCTTCCCTGCTTCTGTCAGACTTTTAAGTGGATCTACCTCACATTAAGTTGATCTTTCTCTACACCCTCACTGACTGTAACACTGCATTCTGCACCCTCTCCTTCTCCCTGTGTATTGTATGAACACCTCAGAGTCATAGAGTTATGGTATGCTTTGTCTGTGTAGCGCAAGAAGCAATACTTTTCAGTGTATCCCAGAACATGTGACAATAAGTCAAATCAAAACCAAAGAGTGAACGTTAAGCTCTCACGCGCACTGGTTCTCTGTTTCCGTTTAACATTCAACTCTTTCTCTCCACAGATCCGGCTGAGCATTTCCGGTAGGTTTTGCTTATGACCGTGAGTTTGTGTTTATGTAGAACGTTACTGGCCAGGCGTGGGCCGTTTGAACCCAATGCTAAACCAGCTCCCTCTCCCCCTGTCCTATCAATCACAATTTATCTAGCTTCCCCTGAAAAGGTCAGTGGATAGACACCGCGTGAGCAATTTGTAGGCGTTGCCGCTCTCCTGACAGTTGGCCAGGGTTATGATTATTTTTGCTTTGAGCGTGACTTTTGGAACCTGTCCTCTTCCCGCCCTGCAGATTACGCCTTTGTGCACATGGAGAAGGAAGAGGACGCCCTCCAAGCCATCGCCAACCTGGATGAGAAGGAGTTCAACGGGAATAAGCTCCGGGTGCAAATGTCCCGGTCAACCTACGGGAAGTCTGGTGGGCAGCGCGATGTGTGCCAGCGCTGTGGGAGGCAGGGGCACCAGGCACGAGATTGCCACTCAGCGCGTTATAACCAGTACGCCCAGTACCAGTTCCAGTCCCAATATTACCCCTCTTACTATTCGTATTACGATTACGACTATGGCCATGGCTCCTATTACGACTATTATGAAGATTACCAGAGCGCGGGTGCCGCCGCCAGTTACACGCCACTCGATTACGTGAGGGAGAGGAGTCCGAACCGCCTCGGCGCGTCCACCACTGCAGCTGCCAACAGCTGCACCCTGTATGAACGCACCCGTCTGTCGCCCCTCACTGTGCCAAAATATCAGAATGAGACATTCATAGATGATAGCATCAGTAGGTATGTATCGGCCGCAGGCAAGAGCACGGCGAGTAAGGGGCCCTGTGAGGCAGAGGGCGGGCGGGTAGAGGAGGCTGCCACCACCACAGCTTGGCCTGCCGCGAGTGCGACTTGCCTCCCCACCCCTGCGTGGACGTCAGAGCCTCATGTTAACGAGTCTTCCCTAGGCAGTGCCCAGGTTTCGGAGTGGTAGCACCAGCCCTGCTCCACGGTGAGAAAGGCGGATCCTGACGCTGGTGTGGGGAGGTGTACGCGGTGTCAGTGAGGGACAAGTCCGACTGCCCCCCTCGCCGCAGGCGCTTTTTGTTTCTGGTTGTAAGTGGAACGGGCCCTTTAGCTTGTTGGTGGGGGCACGGTCACCGGGGAGTAGTTCTGCCGTAGCTTGGAGAACCTTTTGTGGTCGAGATTGTGTCTGGAGAGAGAATGTTGTGAGCTGTGAATTGCGCTTTGCTACCCTTCAGGAGAATTCATTCCTTCTGGATCAGCTGCTTAGACCGCCTTTTTTACCTTCCCGAGCAAATGAAAGTTACTGGGTGATCGCAGCAATCTAATCTACCAATTTTATCAAAATTCAGGATTTGAGGAAACCACAGCCCACCCCAGCTTGTCCCCACAGTGGTGCAGAGCTCCCAGATGCTGACTGTGTGTGTCTTAATAGACTTTTTTAGTATGGCACCACAAGGGACACGCTGGGAGTTTACTGTCCTCCTGGCAGCAGTTTAAGAAGGCTGGTGTTCAAAGTCAGAGAGGCTCCTCCTTGAGTAAATAGGATAGGACTGATTGAGTGACCGGTTCAGAGAGCCAGCACGGCGATGCTGTGGCCATTACACCGCACTCCCCAAGTAAGTTTTGCTGTGCTCCAGGATTGGTCATTGCTCGGAGGTGACCAGATCAGCTTGGTGGGAACCGTAAACTTGTCCACAATCCCTGCAGATTTTGCCTAGCTTAATGCTCTTATAGCTGGCACCTCTCCGACCCAAGAACGTCCTCCACTAATTAAAAAGGCCTCTTTGCGTCAACAACAGATTTCACCAGTCACGGGTGGATTGCAGAGGGATCATTTGCAGTCACCAGACACACTCTCTAAGCTGTTAGGCAGAAGCCCTGTCATGATGCAGCGGGACAGGGTTTTGAAATAGTGCCCGTTTTAAACTATGAAACACTTGGAGCCTGCCTCACCAGAGGGCGGGTTGCGTCTAGACCTGAGAGAATGCGATCACGTATCCAAACCCAGTTCCACTGACCAGTTCTCAAACTGTGCGACTATCTCCAACAATCTTTCACGGATATTTGTTTCCTGGATAGATTGCTCTAAATGTTGTCTTGTACGAAATTATTTTTTTATATAATAAAAGAAATCTGCCATTTATCCTTGCCGTAGCAGCATTAGTGATGGGGAAGGGAGTTGGGACTCGGCTGTGGCCATCGGGGGTTCCTCTTTGTAAAGTTGACGTGAGATCTCTGGGGGAAGGTGCTTACGCCGCTGGGAATTACAAACGATACTTGTTCCCAGGTTGGCAATGGGCAAATAGGGGTGACTCCCTAAGTCGCTGGGGTTCAAACGGGGAGGGGCAGGGGGTCACATTGTCCTGTCACTGAGGATGTCTGCCTGGTTTGGGGCACGTCCTGGGGATGGGAGTTCCACAATCATGGCTCCTGTTTTCAAGTAACGTCCTTCAAATCAGCTGCCTCTTGATGCCCAGCTCCTGGGTTTTTATGTTCTGTCAGGCGTTTCTGTCTCAGCTACACACGCCCACCCCAAGATGCTGCAGTCCCTCATTCAGCGTGAAACATTCCCAATCATCTGTGAAGCTGCTTGCTTAAGATTCTTCTGTCTTTCCCTTCCCCCACAACCTCCTACTCGCAGGCATGTCTTGAGTTGCGTCCCCGTACCTGCACAACAGTGTCACCACCCGTGTACGCAGGCTGGTAACAGGTGTCCATCCACTTCCTCCTGAACCGAACACCGCTCTGTAGACTAGGAGTAGGCAGGGGACCCATACCCCAACCTGTGCCCCTGATGGTGTATCCTTTGCCGGGTGGCACAGCTTGGGTTGGGGGCCTTTTTGTCCCCACTGCCTGATAAATCTTCCTGTCCCCAAAGGCTGCTCCCTGAATCCAGCAGCTGGTGTCCGCACCCTCCCTCCATCTGCTATATGACCACATAACTCTTTGCCTTCTGCGAGATTGTGCGACGCTGGAATAGTATTGTGTACCAACAATGCCGTTTCCGTGTGGCTGGGGTGGGGGTGGCAGTCACTACAGAGTAACAAATTAATCCCAAGTCAGACACTCGCTGGGGGGGAGAAACGTGGCAATCTCAAACTTTTGAGCATTTGACAGCTTTTTTTGAGGTGTGGTGGCTTGTAGCAGCCGCGAAACGTGCAGCAGTCTCCCAGATCCATCCTGGCTTGAATCTGTGGGAAGGGATGGGGACAGAAGGCTGGTTGTGGGGGGCGGGAGGGGGGTGGAATGCCCTGCTTTACCGTTCCTCTATTTTTGAGGAGGCACATTTTAAAATGAGAACATATAAAGGCCCTATCCCGTCGGGCCCCCTCACTCCAACCATTCCCACCTTCTCGTTTCCCCCCTCCCCACTGCAGTCCCGCCACATCCTCTTACTACCCCCGGCTCCTGCCTCGGTGAATTGCATGAAGCAACTTTTTAACCGTTGCGGCTGGCCCTGTATTGACATGATGTGCTTTTTCTCTTAGGTATGATCAGTTTGACTACGATAACACCACCGACACCCGCTATACCCAATGAACCGACGATTTCCTCCTCTTCCTCCTCCTCCGCCGCCGCTCTCCGACCGGACGTTTTGCTCTCTGCAGGCGAACACACGGCCCCGCCATCGCAGCACGAAAGCGCCTCGCCGTTTAAAACATCACTTACATTCTCTCTCTAAAAAAAAAATTAGATATAATCACTGCAACCCAGCCTAGATTCTGCAAACACTCTTAACGCTCTCCGTCTCGCTGATTGTGATCGGATGCTACTTACCAGGATATTTTACCCCCCCACCACCCCCCCCTCCCCCCCCCATTCTCCCCTGCAATCTTTTTTAAAAAAACAGAAAAGCAAATTTCCTCTCCCTGCACATTTTCTGCTAACGTCCTCATCAGACGCCGCTTGCTTTCCCATGTGGTGGTTTTTGCCGATGCTTTTGCCCCTCCCCAGCCCCTTTCAATGGGGCGGGGAGCCTGTTCTGTTTTGCCATGCCCCCGTCTGAGGGAGTGAAGATCGTTGCGCTTGCTCTTGTCGCCCGTGGGAATAGGTAAGTGTGTGAGCACCTTCTGATGTGGAGCTCGGCGGGGGGGGGGGGGGGGGGTCAGTGGTGGTGGTGTGCGCGGCCGCCGGTCTGTCACTCCTTGGTGTAAAACAGCAGCTAGAGGGATCATGCTGCAAAGCTGAACTGGCTCCCCTCCCCCTTGCTCCCCACTCTTAAAATCATCCTAGCCCCTAAAACTGTACCGCCACCTCCAATAACCCAATACATCATCATTAAAAGCTGCGTTTTCGCCACCCCCAGTGCACTACAGACAGCTGCTTCTTTCGCGCACCTCGCTGATGCCGCTATGACTCCCAGCTGCCAAGGGGGACACAAGAAAGGATAATTCCATCCCCACCCCCCAACTCTGTGGCTGGGCTTGCCCTCATTTCAGTCCTTCCATCATCTTCCCGCAGCCTGGGGTCAGCTCGTGGGCAGACTGCGTAATCCGTACACTACCGGCCAGGGTTAAGAGATAACAGTCCCGACTTTCCTGAGAAACCGCCTCATTTCTTTCCTTCCGTCGCCAGACTTTTTTATTTACTGCTTTTTTTTAAAAAAAAGTGACTCGCCGCCATTAGTGCCCTCGTGGGCATGAAGAAGCAGCCTGAGGGAGGGGAGGGGAGGGGGGGGTCAGGGGAGAATCACCCAGCTCCTGGATATATTTCTCTCCATCTGGCTTGTTGGACTCACTGTGAAAGGACAGAGGGGGTACCCTTTTCAGGTTGGAGTGAGTGAGTGTGTGTTTGTGTATCTGTGATGTGCGGGTGCTGGAGTTGGACTGGGATGGGCACAGTAAGAAGCCTGACCACACCAGGTTCAAGTGCAACAGGTTTATTTGGTGTCACTAGCTTTCGGAGTGCTGCCCCTTCATCAGCTGACGAAGGAGCAGTACTCCAAAAGCTCGTGATATACCAAATAAACCTGTTGGACTTTAACCTGGTGTTGAGACTTCTTACTGTGTGTGTGTGTGTGTTTTTGGTACTTTTTCACCCTGGCAAGCCGGGTGCACTTGTATTTGTGGGTGACTCCTACTTCTGTAGAAGGTGGGGCGGGGAGGCCGTGCCTTGCAAACAGCTGACTCCATGGTCAGGCCAGACGGTGGACTTGTGCGGTGTATTGGGCAGCAGGGCGGACGGTTGCCTGTATCTTCTCTCGGGGAGCTGCCCTGTCGATGGGTGGGAACATGCTTAGCGAGAGATGGCACCTTCAGCGAGGCTGGGCAGCGCGAGAGTGAAAAGTGGAGTTACCTTCGGGCTGGGGCAACAATGGGGGTAGATGGAAGAGGAGTGGGATTGCGGAGGCGGCTGGGAGTGGGTGCAGTTTACACGTCTGCTGTTAAAACAAAAAAGATGAGGCATTTAATTTTCTTTTGGTATGACAGAATGATTTAGTTTGTGTAATAATTGCCTACACTGGAGAACCAGTGTCTTGAAATTTAAAGAGTTGGCAGTGAGTGGGGAGGGTTGTTTGTATCGTAAATGTGTAGCAAGATTCAATAAACCTAATCTGAAATACTTTCTTTGTGTGTGTGTGCGCGCCGGTTGACTAGACATTGACACTTGCCTTGCTGTGGCATCCGCTCTCGTTTGCCTCCATTTCCTGTAGATGGTCTGATCTGTTAGGGTCATCATTGCACTTTTGTGTCTCCACGTCAAGAAATGCAGATGGAAAGTGTGGAGAAAATCGAGTTAGTGCTTCCAGGTCTGATGTAAGGCAGTGTCACAGTGGGTTAACACTGCTGTCTCACAGCGCCAGGGACCCGGGTTCGATTCCCGGGGGCACGGTGACACAGTGGGTTAACACTGCTGCCTCACAGCGCCAGGGACCCGGGTTCGATTCCCGGGGACACGGTGACACAGTGGGTTAACACTGCTGTCTCACAGCGCCAGGGACCCGGGTTCGATTCCCGGGGGCACGGTGACACAGTGGGTTAACACTGCTGTCTCACAGCGCCAGGGACCCGGGTTCGATTCTGGATTTGAGTCACTGTCTGTGTGGGGTCTGCACGTTCTCCCCACATCTGCGTATGTTTCCTTCCATAGTCCAAAGACGTGCTGGTTAGGTGCCAAATTCTCCCTCAGTGCAAACTGAACAGGCGCTAGAGTGTGGCGACTGTGGGATTTTCACAGTAACTTCATTGTGGTGTTAATTTAAGCCTACTTGTGACTAATGAGTAAGTGTTTTACTTTACTCAGAGAAGATATGACGTTACAGTTTTTCTTTCTCCCTCTTTGCGGATGCTGCCTAACCTGCTGAGTTTCTCCAGCTTTTATTTTGGATTTCCAGCAGCTGCAGTATTTCGCGCTCATCCGAGTTATGAACTCGGGAAGAGCAGGAGCACTCTCCGGTGCCTCCCAGGATCAGTGTTCCTTCCCCCAGCTACCTTCACCGAAACGTGGATCCGCCTCGTTACCACATGCACAATATGAATGGAAAGTGCTGGGTAAACTCAGCAGGTCTGTGGAGTGAGAGGCAGAGTTAACCCTTCAAGACTGGCAGCGGAGCATTGACATCAAACATATTAAAATGAATCCATATCACTGTGGCGTACAGTTATGAACTGGACTCCACTCTGAAAGAGACAGCTGGATGGGTGCAGGATTAGAGGGATCTGAGAAAGGGCAGTTTTTTTTAAGCCAGGGCATTGGGGCTCTGGGGACTTGGAGGGCCGAAGGGACTGTTCCTGTGCTGTAATTAGCTTCTGCCACAATTATGATAGGAAGGATAAGATGTGGGATATATTTACAGCTGGTGTGTGGGGTGGGGGGGGGGGGGGAGGTGGTGGAGAGAAAGATGAGATAACTGCCGGTTTGGGGCTGACAGTGTCTCGCGGACATGTGGCATATCCCAAGTTGGGGGAAACCCTCTGGTGGTTAAACTTGGATTCCATTGTAAGTGCACAAAGTTGTCTCCTCCTGGGACCTTGGTTTCCTGTGGCCATTCCCATAGGAATCCAAATACTGGAAAGGGAATTCAAGGAAGCATGCCCACAATACAAATGTGTTGAGGAGAAGTCCCAGGAAGGAAGCGTACAAAGCTTGAAGAGATTTACAGGAGGGCAGGATATTAAAGGGCGAGGGGGAGAGTGGGATTAGACGGGGTGGGATATTACAGGGTGCGGGGAGTGAGGGGGAGAGTGGGATTAGACTGTCAGATATTAAAGGGTGCAGGGAGTGAGGGGGAGAGTGGGATTAGACTGTCAGATATTAAAGGGTGCAGGGAGTGAGGGGGAGAGTGGGATTAGACTGTCAGATATTAAAGGGTGCGGGGAGTGAGGGGGAGAGTGGGATTAGACTGTCAGAGATATTAAAGGGTGCGGGGAGTGAGGGGGAGAGTGGGATTAGACTGGGTGGGATATTAAAGGGTGAGGGGGAGAGTGGGATTAGACTGGGTGGGATATTAAAGGGTGCGGGGAGTGAGGGGTAGAGTGGGATTAGACTGGGTGGGATATTAAAGGGTGTGGGGAGTGAGGGGGAAAGTGGGATTAGACCAGGTGGGATATTAAAGGGTGCGGGGAGAGTGGGATTAGACTGGGTGGGATATTAAAGGGTGAGGGGGAGAGTGGGATTAGACCGGGTGGGATATTAAAGGGTGAGGGGGAGAGTGGGATTAGACCGGGTGGGATATTAAAGGGTGCAGGGAGTGAGGGGGAGAGTGGGATTAGACTGGGTGGGATATTAAAGGGTGAAGGGGAGTGAGGGGGAGAGCAGGATTAGACTGGGTGGGATATTAAAGGGTGAGGGGAGTGAGGGGGAGAGTGGGATTAGACTGGGTGGGATATTAAAGGGGGTGGAGAGCGAGGGATAGAGTGGGATTAGACCGGGTGTGATATTAAAGGGTGCGGGGAGTGAGGGGGAGAGTGGGATTAGACTGGGTGGGATATTAAAGGGTGCGGGGAGTGGGGGGAGGGTGGGATTAGACTGGGTGGGATATTAAAGGGTGCGGGGAGTGAGGGGGAGAGTGGGATTAGACTGGGTGGGATATTAAAGGGTGCGGGGAGTGAGGGGGAGAGTGGGATTAGACTGGGTGGGATATTAAAGGGTGTGGGGAGTGAGGGGGAGAGTGGGATTAGACTGGGTGGGATATTAAAGGGTGCGGGGAGTGAGGGGAGGGTGGGATTAGACTGGGTGGGATATTAAAGGGTGCAGGGAGTGGGGGGAGGGTGGGATTAGACTGGGTGGGATATTAAAGGGTGCGGGGAGTGAGGGGGAGAGTGGGATTAGACTGGGTGGGATATTAAAGGGTGCAGGGAGTGGGGGGAGGGTGGGATTAGACTGGGTGGGATATTAAAGGGTGCGGGGAGTGAGGGGAAGAGTGGGATTAGACTGGGTGGGATATTAAAGGGTGCGGGGAGTGAGGGGGAGAGTGGGATTAGACTGGGTGGGATATTAAAGGGTGCGGGGAGTGAGGGGGAGAGTGGGATTAGACTGGGTGAGATATTAAAGGGAGGGGGAGAGTGGGATTAGACTGGGTGGGATATTAAAGGGTGTGGGGAGTGAGGGGGAGAGTGGGATTAGACCGGGTGGGATATTAAAGGGTGCGGGGAGTGAGGGGGGAGAGTGTGATTAGACCGGGTGGGATATTAAAGGGTGCGGGGAGTGAGGGGGAGACTGGGATTAGACTGGGTGGGATATTAAAGGGTGCGGGGAGTGAGGGGGTGAGTGGGATTAGACTGGGTGGGATATTAAAGGGTGTGGGGAGTGAGGGGGTGAGTGGGATTAGACCGGGTGGGATATTAAAGGGTGTGGGGAGTGAGGGGGAGAGTGGGATTAGACCGGGTGGGATATTAAAGGGTGTGGGGAGTGAGGGGAGAGTGGGATTAGACTGGGTGGGATATTACAGGGTGCGGGGAGTGAGGGGGAGAGTGGGATTAGACTGGGTGGGATATTACAGGGTGCGGGGAGTGAGGGGGAGAGTGGGATTAGACCGGGTGGGATATTAAAGCGTGCGGGGAGTGAGGGGGAGAGTGGGATTAGACCGGGTGGGATATTACAGTGTGCGGGGAGTGAGGGGGGAGAGTGGGATTAGACTGGGTGGGATATTAAAGGGTGAGGGGAGTGAGGGAGAGAGTGGGATCAGACTGGGTGGGATATTAAAGGGTGAGGGGAGTGAGGGGGAGAGTGGGATTAGACCGGTGGGATATTAAAGGGTGCGGGGAGTGAGGGGGGAGAGTGGGATTAGACTGGGTGGGATATTAAAGGGTGAGGGGAGTGAGGGAGAGAGTGGGATTAGACTGGGTGGGATATTAAAGGGTGCGGGGAGTGAGGGGGAGAGTGGGATTAGACTGGGTGGGATATTAAAGGGTGCGGGGAGTGAGGGGGAGAGTGGGATTAGACTGGGTGGGGTATTAAAGGGTGTGGGGAGTGAGGGGGAGAGTGGGATTAGACTTGGTGGGATATTAAAGGGTGAGGGGAGTGAGGGGGAGAGTGGGATTAGACTGGGTGGGATATTAAAGGGTGCGGGGAGTGAGGGGGAGAGTGGGATTAGACTGGGTGGGATATTAAAGGGTGAGGGGAGTGAGGGGGAGAGTGGGATTAGACTGGGTGGGATATTAAAGGGTGCGGGGAGTGAGGGGGAGAGTGGGATTAGACTGGGTGGGATATTAAAGGGTGAGGGGAGTGAGGGGGAGAGTGGGATTAGACTGGGTGGGATATTAAAGGGTGCGGGGAGTGAGGGGGAGAGTGGGATTAGACCGGGTGGGATATTAAAGCGTGCGGGGAGTGAGGGGGAGAGTGGGATTAGACCGGGTGGGATATTACAGTGTGCGGGGAGTGAGGGGGGAGAGTGGGATTAGACTGGGTGGGATATTAAAGGGTGAGGGGAGTGAGGGAGAGAGTGGGATTAGACTGGGTGGGATATTAAAGGGTGAGGGGAGTGAGGGGGACATTGGGATTAGACTGGGTGGGATATTAAAGAGTGAGGGGGAGACTGGGATTAGACCGGGTGGGATATTAAAGGGTGCGGGGAGTGAGGGGGTGAGTGGGATTAGACTGGGTGGGATATTAAAGGGTGCGGGGAGTGAGAGGGAGAGTGGGATTAGACCGGGTGGGATATTAAAGGGTGTGGGGAGTGAGGGGGAGAGTGGGATTAGACCGGGTGGGATATTAAAGGGTGTGGGGAGTGAGGGGGAGAGTGGGATTAGACTGGGTGGGATATTAAAGGGTGTGGGGAGTGAGGGGGAGAGTGGGATTAGACTGGGTGGGATATTAAAGGGTGTGGGGAGTGAGGGGGAGAGTGGGATTAGACCGGGTGGGATATTAAAGGGTGCGGGGAGTGAGGGGGGAGAGTGTGATTAGACCGGGTGGGATATTAAAGGGTGCGGGGAGTGAGGGGGAGAGTGGGATTAGACCGGGTGGGATATTAAAGCGTGCGGGGAGTGAGGGGGAGAGTGGGATTAGACCGGGTGGGATATTACAGTGTGCGGGGAGTGAGGGGGGAGAGTGGGATTAGACTGGGTGGGATATTAAAGGGTGAGGGGAGTGAGGGAGAGAGTGGGATTAGACTGGGTGGGATATTAAAGGGTGACGGGAGTGAGGGGGACATTGGGATTAGACTGGGTGGGATATTAAAGAGTGAGGGGGAGACTGGGATTAGACTGGGTGGGATATTAAAGGGTGCGGGGAGTGAGGGGGGAGAGTGGGATTAGACTGGGTGGGATATTAAAGGGTGCGGGGAGTGAGAGGGATAGTGGGATTAGACTGGGTGGGATATTAAAGGGTGCGGGGAGTGAGGGGGAGAGTGGGATTAGACTGGGTGGGACATTAAAGGGTGCGGGGAGTGAGAGGGAGAGTGGGATTAGACTGGGTGGGATATTAAAGGGTGTGGGGAGTGAGGGGGAGAGTGGGATTAGACCGGTGGGATATTAAAGGGTGTGGGGAGTGAGGGGGGAGAGTGGGATTAGACTGGGTGGGATATTAAAGGGTGAGGGGAGTGAGGGAGAGAGTGGGATTAGACTGGGTGGGATATTAAAGGGTGAGGGGAGTGAGGGGGACATTGGGATTAGCCTGGGTGGGATATTAAAGAGTGAGGGGGAGACTGGGATTAGACTGGGTGGGATATTAAAGGGTGCGGGGAGTGAGGGGGGAGAGTGGGATTAGACTGGGTGGGATATTAAAGGGTGCGGGGAGTGAGAGGGAGAGTGGGATTAGACTATGTGGGATATTAAAGGGTGCGGGGAGTGAGGGGGGAGAGTGGGATTAGACTGGGTGGGATATTAAAGGGTGCGGGGAGTGAGAGGGAGAGTGGGATTAGACTGGGTGGGATATTAAAGGGTGCGGGGAGTGAGGGGGAGAGTGGGATTAGACTGGGTGGGATATTAAAGGGTGCGGGGAGTGAGGGGGAGAGTGGGATTAGACTGGGTGGGGTATTAAAGGGTGTGGGGAGTGAGGGGGAGAGTGGGATTAGACTGGGTGGGATATTAAAGGGTGAGGGGAGTGAGGGGGAGAGTGGGATTAGACTGGGTGGGATATTAAAGGGTGCGGGGAGTGAGGGGGAGAGTGGGATTAGACTGGGTGGGATATTAAAGGGTGAGGGGAGTGAGGGGGAGAGTGGGATTAGACTGGGTGGGATATTAAAGGGTGCGGGGAGTGAGGGGGAGAGTGGGATTAGACTGGGTGGGATATTAAAGGGTGCGGGGAGTGAGGGGGGAGAGTGGGATTAGACTGGGTGGGATATTAAAGGGTGAGGGGAGTGAGGGGGAGAGTGGGATTAGACTGGGTGGGATATTAAAGGGTGAGGGGAGTGAGGGGGGAGAGTAGGATTAGACTGGGTGGGATATTAAAGGGTGCGGGGAGTGAGGGGGAGAGTGGGATTAGACTGGGTGGGATATTAAAGGGTGCGGGGAGTGAGGGGGAGAGTGGGATTAGACTGGGTGGGATATTAAAGGGTGAGGGGAGTGAGGGGGAGAGTGGGATTAGACTGGGTGGGATATTAAAGGGTGCGGGGAGTGAGGGGGGAGAGTGGGATTACACTGGGTGGGATATTAAAGGGTGCGGGGAGTGAGGGGGAGAGTGGGATTACACCGGGTGGGATATTAAAGGGTGCGGGGAGTGAGGGGGAGAGTGGGATTAGACTGGGTGGGATATTAAAGGGTGTGGGGAGTGAGGGGGAGAGTGGGATTAGACCGGGTGGGATATTATAGGGTGAGAGGGGGAGGTGACCTTACAGTTTTGTATCTTTTTCCTGACGGGAGAAGGTGGGAGAGAGAATGTGCGGGGTGCACCGGGATATTTATTGCCTGGGGTTTGAGATATGTCTCTGCGGTTGTGGCAGGGCAGAGGGAGATGCTGCAGGGGGCAATGTCTCTTTAAGGATCCTGAGTGCAGACAGCTGAAGGGGTTTGACTCCGGTTGGGAGGGATTTACTACCAGGTCAGACAGAGGCGGGGGAGGACTCACACTCGACATGGCTGTGTCTGCTGGCTCACACAGCAGTAAGGTAGGAACAGGTCCTCAATAAGCAATGTCCTTACAGCAGGAGGAGTACAATTCGTCTCCCTCTCCACAGCCCCCCTACTAAACTGCACCCTCTCTCTCTTTGTCTTTGTGTTCCTCTTATCAAGAGCAACACAGCCCAGGAACAGGCCCTTCAGCCCATTCAGCTCGAGCTGTTACATGCTTTCTATCCCTCTGTGTCCCTCCTGTTTGTCTGCTTTAAATCTTGTTAATGTGCCCACCTCCTCTTGCAGCGTGTTCCAGGCATGCTGTCTGTGTGTGTGTGTCTGTGTGTCTGTGAACACTTCCCCCACGTGTCTCCCTTAAGCTGTCCCCCTCTCACCGACAACCCCTTCTAGTCCCAACCTGTGGGGGGGGGAAAGTAGCCTCTGACGATCTAGTCCGTCCGCTACGCCGCTCACTATTTGCAGGGTGGCACAGCGGGTCAGCACAGCGCCAGGGACCCGGGTTCGATTCCCGGCTGGGGTCACTGTCTGTGCGGGCACTGCACCTTCTCCCCGTGTCTGCGTGGGTTTCCTCCGGGTGCTCCGGTTCCCTCCCACAGGCCGGAAGACGAGCTGGTTCGGGTGCTAAATTCTCCCTGAGTGTAACCCGAACAGGAGTGTGGGTGACTCGGGGGATTTTCACAGTAACTTCATTGTGGTGTTAATGGAAGCCTACTTGTGACACTCATTTTATCTGTCGGCCTCATTGTGTGTGTCTGTGTCTCTGTGTGTGTCTGTGTCTCTGTGTGTGTCTGTGTCTCTGTGTGTGTGTGTGTGTTTTACTCTGTGCAGAGTGAGGCTTTCTGGACAATTTCTTGTCAAAAGTGAAAACGAACTGAAGCCATGTTCCCAAAATTGTGCCGAGTCACGGTTTGCCAAGGGTGTAACGGCAGTGGGTTATCAGGCCTGGGTCACGGTGAGAGAGAGAGGCACGTAGGAACTATAGGAGTAAGGCCATTCGGCCCCTCGAGCCTGCCCCGCCATTCAATAAGATCATGGCTGATCTTTTCATGGACTCAGTTCCACTTACCCGCCCGCTCACCGTAACCCTTAATTCCTTTACTGTTCAAAAATCTATCTATCCTTGCCTTAAAAACATTCAATGAGGGAGCCTCAACTGGGCAGGGAATTCCACAGATTCACAACCCTTTGGGTGAAGAAGTTCCTCCTCAACTCAGTCCTAAATCTGCTCCCCCTTATTTTGAGGCCATGCCCCCTAGTTCTAGTTTCACCCGCCAGTGGAAACAACTTCCCTGCTTCTATCTTATCGATTCCCTTCATCATCTTATATGTTTCTATAAGATCTCCCCTCATTCTTCTGAATTCCAATGAGTATAGCCCCAGTCTACTCAGTCTCTCCTCATAGGCCAACCCTCTCAACTCCGGAATCACCCTAGTGAATCTCCTCTGCACCCCCTCCAGTGCCAGTATATCCTTTCTCAAGTAAGGAGACCAAAACTGTACACAGTAACTCCAGGTGTGGCCTCACCAGCACCTTATACAGCTGCAACATAACCTCACTGTTTTTAAACTCCATCCCTCTGGCAATGAAGGACAAAATTTCATTTACCTTCTTAATTCCCTGCTCTACCTACAAACCAACTCCTTGTGATTCCTGCACAAGGACACCCAGATCCCTCTGCACAGCAGCATGCTGCAATCTTTTACCATTTAAATAACGGTCCATTTTGCTGTTATTCCGACCAAAATGGATGGCCTCACATTTACCAACATTGTACTCCAGCTGCCAGACCCTCGCCCACTCACTCAGACTATCGATATCCCTTTGCACACTTTTGGCCCTGGGACCAGAATTACGTGCTATAGTTACACTGTCAGAGGTGCTGGATTAACTTTCGGATTAAGTTTTTATTTTTATTCATCTCTGGGACATGGGTGTCCCTGACTGGGCCAGCATTTATTGCCCATCCCTAGTTGCCCCTTGGAGGGGCAGTTGAGAGTCTCCCACATCGCTGTGTCTCTGGAGTCACATGTAGGCCAGACCGGGGTAAGGACGGCAGATTTCCTTCCCTAAAGGGAACCAGATGGGTTTTTCCGACAATGGGTCATCAGTAGATTCTTAATTCCAGATTTTTTTTATTGAATTTAAATTCCACCATCTGCCATGGCGGGATTCAAACCCGGGTCCCCCAGAACATTAGCTGGGTTATAGTCTAGTGATAATACAATTAGTCCGTTGCCTGCCCCTCTCAGTGTAACTGGACTGGGAACACCCAGGGGTGAGGAGCCAAAAATGTCTGGGGCAACAATTTCAAACATTGGAGAGGTGAGGGGTGCTAAATGGGTGCTATCTGGGGGGTGGGGGTTGGGGCAGTATTTATCCTTCAAAAAACACCATTGAAAATTTGATTTGATTTATTATTGTCACATGTATTGGGATACAGTGAAAAGTATTGTTTTTGGCATGATCAGTACGTGACCTCAGACTTCTGTATCGTTTTCCCGATGGAAGAAGGTGGAAGGGAGAATGTCCGGGGTGTGTGGGGTCCTTAATTATGCTGGCTGCTTTTCCCCGAGGCAACGGGAAGTGTAGTTTTAAGTTTATTTATTAGTGTCACAAGTAAGGCTTACATTAACACTGCAATGAAGTTACTGTGAAAATCCCCTAGTCGCCCACACTCCTGTTCGGGTTACACTGAGGGAGAATTTAGCACCCTAACCAGCACGTCTTTCAGACTGTGGGAGGAAACCGGAGTACCCGGAGGAAACCCACGCAGACACAGGGAGAATGTGCAAACTCCACACAGACAGTGACCCGAGGCCGGGAATCGAACCAAGTCCCTCGTGCTGTGAGGCAGCAGTGCTAACTCACTGTGTCACCATGCTTGCCCCCTGGTGAGGAGAGAGGTGGATTCTCTGCCTCTGCCTCTGCCTCTCTGTTTGTGTCTGTGTCTCTCTCTGCCTCTCTGTGTCTCTCTGTCTCTGCCTTTCTGTTTGTCTCTGTGTCTCTCTGCCTCTGCCTCTCTGTGTCTCTCTGTCTCTGCCTTTCTGTTTGTGTCTGTGTCTCTCTGTCTCTGCCTTTCTGTTTGTCTCTGTGTCTCTGTGCCTCTGCCTCTCTGTTTGTGTCTGTGTCTCTCTCTGCCTCTCTGTGTCTCTCTGTCTCTGCCTTTCTGTTTGTGTCTGTGTCTCTCTGCCTCTGCCTCTCTGTGTCTCTCTGTCTCTGCCTTTCTGTTTGTGTCTGTGTCTCTCTGCCTCTGCCTTTCTGTTTGTCTCTGTGTCTCTCTGCCTCTCCCTCTGGGTTTTTGGAGTTGAATGCTGCTGTTAATATTTAATGGTATGATTTGGTTAGTGCTTGTCTTGCTCAGTGTTCCTGCTGGAGGCTGGGGAATACTTTACCAGGCGCTACATAAATGCCAGTTCTTGTGCTTTCAGCTGGAGTTTGCGGTGCAGATGAGCTGTGAGAGTTGTGCCGATGCTATCAGGAGCGCCCTGACTGGCGTGAACGGTAGGTTCGCCCTGTTTTGGGACGAGGGGGTAGGGGTAGTTTCGAGGGCTAGTGGTTTAACACCTCATTCAAAATGTGGCACATCTGACAGTGCAGCACTCCTTCAGTACTGCGCTGTGCGCCTGCGAGTGAGCGCACGCTTGTCTGCCAGACTTTCATAGATACTAGAATCAGGAGGAGGCCATTCGTCCCTTCAATCCTGCTCTCCCATTCATTTTGATCATGGCTGATCATCCAATTCAATATCCTGACCACCCCCCCCACCCATATCCCTCGATCCCTTTCGCCCCTAGAGTGACATCTAATTCCTTCCTGAAATCATTTTGGCCTCAACTACTTTCTGTGGGAGTGAATTTCACCACTCTCTGGGTGAAGAAATTTCCCCTCACCTCAGTTCTAAAAGGTTTACCCCAAATCCTCAAACTCTGACCCCCTAGTTCTGGGCTCCCCCCACCATGGGGAACATTCTTTCTGAATCTACTCTGTCTAACCCTGTTAGAATTTTATAAGTTTCTATCAGATCCCCTCTCACTCTTCTAAACTCCAGTGAATATAATCCTAACCCACTCAGTCTCTCCTCATATGACAGACCTGCCATCCCAGGAATCAGCCTGGTAAACCCTCACTGTGCTCCCTCTATAGCAAGGACTGGCTCACATTCCCTGGAGTTGTCAATCATTTTCTCTTTACATATTGATAGGAACATTTTACAGTCAGTTTTTACGTTCCCTGCCAACTTATTTTCATCGAATCACAGAATCCCGACTGTGCAGAAGGAGGCCATTCGGTGCATCAAGTCCGTACCGACTCAGCCCCGCCCAGGCCCTATCCCCGTAACCCTACATATTTACCCTGCTAATTCCCCTGACACTAAGGGGCAATTTAGCATGGCCAATCCACCCTAACCTGCACATCTTTGGACACTAAGGGGCAATTTAGCACGGCCAATCCACCCTAACCTGCACATCTTTGGACACTAAGGGGCAATTTAGCACGGCCAATCCACCCTAACCTGCACATCTTTGGACACTAAGGGGCAATTTAGCACGGCCAATCCACCCTAACCTGCACATCTTTGGACACTAAGGGGCAATTTAGCATGGCCAATCCACCCTAACCTACACATCTTTGGACACTAAGGGGCAATTTAGCATGGCCAATCCACCTAATGCACACATCTTTGGACTGTGGGAGGAAACCGGAGAACCCGGAGGAAACCCACGCAGACACGAGGAGAACGTGCAAACTCCACACAGACAGTGACCCAAACCAGGGATCGAATCTGAGTCCCTGGTGTATTGAGAGGCAGCAGTGCTAACCAACTGTGTCACCCTGCTGCCCCCTTTCATACTCGCCTACAAGCTACAGGCCTGAAGAGAAAACCCTGGAAAATCTCAGCAGGTCTGGCAGCATCTGTAAGGGGAGCTCACATTTTGAGCCAAAGCTTTAACAAAGGCTGGCCTGAACTGGAAACACCAGCTCTTTTCCCTCCTTATAGAGGCTGCCAGACCTGCTGAGACTTTCCAGCATTTTCAGATTCCAGCGCCCACAGTAATTTGCTTTTATCAAGCCACAAGCCTACCTTGTGACGCTGTAAATAAACTTTCATGGTTTATCTTCTGAGTGATTCTGAAAACCTTCTGGATGAGTGCTGTGAAATGTAACTGTGATTGCGGACGCTGCAGTTGAGTTTGTACACACTGGGGATGGCTGCAGTGTCCGAATGGGGGAGATTGCCTGCAGATGGGAGGTATACTCGCGTCCTGGCATGGATAGAGGATTGGCTGACTGGCAGAAGGCAGGGAGTGGGGATAAAGCGGGCAGCCGGTGAAGAGCGGTGTGCCTCAGGGGTCGGTGATGGGACTTTCCGTAATATACATTAATGATCTGGAGGGAGGAACTGAAGGCACTGTTACTAAGTTTGCAGATGATACAAAGATGTGTAGAGGGACAGGTAGCACTGAGGGAGCGGTGGGGGGGCGCTGCAGAGGGACTTGGCCAGGTTAGGAGACTGGGCAAAGAAGGGGCAGATGGAATACAACATGGAAAAGTGTGAGGTTCTGCACTTTGGAATGAGGAATGGAGGCAGAGACTGTTTTCTAAATGGGGAAAATGCTGAGGAAATCAGAATCACAAAGGGATTTGGGAATCCTTGTTCAAGATTCTCTTCAGGTTAACGCTCAGGTTCAGTCGCCAGTTAAAAAGACAAATGCAATGTTAGCATTCATGTGGAGAGGGCTAGAATACAGGAGCAGGGATGGACTGCTGAGGCTGTATAAGGCTCTGGTCAGACCCCATTTGGAGGATTGTGAGCAGTTTTGGGTCCTGTATCTAAGGAAGGATGTGCCGGCCTTGGAAAGGGTCCAGAGGAGGTTCACAAGAATGATCCCTGGAATGAAGAGCTTGTCGCATGAGGAACGGTTGAGGACTCTGGGTCCGTACTGGTTGGAGTTTAGAAGGATGAGGGGGGATCTTATTGAAACTTACAGGATACTGAGAGGCTCTGGATAGAGTGGACGTGGAGAGGATGTTTCCACTAGTAGGAAAAACCAGAACCAGAGGGCACAATCTCAGGCTAAAGGGACGATCCTTTAAAACAGAGATGAGGAGGAATTTCTTCAGCCAGAGAGTGGGGAATCTGTGGAACTCTTTGCCGCAGAAGGCTGTGGAGGCCGGGTCATTGAGTGTGTTTAAGACAGAGATAGATAGGTTCCTGATTAATAAGGGGATCAGGGGTTATGGGGAAAAGGCAGGAGAACGGGGATGAGAAAAATATCAGCCATGATTGAATGGCGGGGCAGACTCGATAGGCCGAGTGGCCTCATTCTGCTCCTTGGTCTTATGGTCGATCTCAGATATTCTCCCTTACAGGAGTGCAGCTGGCCAGTGTGAAGATATTGGATATCAATGATACAGAGAGACTGGCTGATCTCTGTGTGATTTGTTGCAGGAATTCACTCTGTGGATATCAATGTTGGTGCTGAGCAAGTCCTGATCGACACGACACTGACCTCAGGGGAGGTGCAGGCGTTACTGGAGAGCACAGGGAGACGTGCTGTTCTGAAAGGAATGGGTCCCTCCAGCCTCAGTGAGTGCAGCAGCCCAGAACTACCATCTGTATCTAACCCCGTGCTGTACCTGTCCTGGGAGTGTTTGATGGGGGGGACAGTGTAGAGGGAGCTTTACTCTGTATCTAACCCCGTGCTGTACCTGTCCTGGGAGTGTTTGATGGGGGGACAGTGTAGAGGGAGCTTTACTCTGTATCTAACCCCGTGCTGTACCTGTCCTGGGAGTGTTTGATGGGGGGACAGTGTAGAGGGAGCTTTACTCTGTATCTAACCCCGTGCTGTCCCTGTCCTGGGAGTGTTTGATGGGGGGGACAGTGTAGAGGGAGCTTTACTCTGTATCTAACCCCGTGCTGTACCTGTCCTGGGAGTGTTTGATGGGGGGACAGTGTAGAGGGAGCTTTACTCTGTATCTAACCCCGTGCTGTACCTGTCCTGGGAGTGTTTGATGGGGGGGACAGTGTAGAGGGAGCTTTACTCTGTATCTAACCCCGTGCTGTACCTGTCCTGGGAGTGTTTGATGAGGGGGACAGTGTAGACGGAGCTTTACTCTGTATCTAACCCCGTGCTGTACCTGTCCTGGGAGTGTTTGATGGGGGGACAGTGTAGAGGGAGCTTTACTCTGTATCTAACCCCGTGCTGTCCCTGTCCTGGGAGTGTTTGATGGGGGGGACAGTGTAGAGGGAGCTTTACTCTGTATCTAACCCCGTGCTGTACCTGTCCTGGGAGTGTTTGATGGGGGGACAGTGTAGAGGGAGCTTTACTCTGTATCTAACCCCGTGCTGTACCTGTCCTGGGAGTGTTTGATGGGGGGACAGTGTAGAGGGAGCTTTACTCTGTATCTAACCCCGTGCTGTCCCTGTCCTGGGAGTGTTTGATGGGGGGGACAGTGTAGAGGGAGCTTTACTCTGTATCTAACCCCGTGCTGTACCTGTCCTGGGAGTGTTTGATGGGGGGACAGTGTAGAGGGAGCTTTACTCTGTATCTAACCCCGTGCTGTCCCTGTCCTGGGAGTGTTTGATGGGGGGGACAGTGTAGAGGGAGCTTTACTCTGTATCTAACCCCGTGCTGTACCTGTCCTGGGAGTGTTTGATGGGGGGACAGTGTAGAGGGAGCTTTACTCTGTATCTAACCCTGTGCTGGTTTCTCTGCAGAGAATCTGGGTGCTGCCGTGGCGATGTTGGGCCCCGAGGGTGATGTTAGGGGTGCTGTGAGGTTCCTGCAGCTGTCGGAGATGCTGTGCCTGATCGAGGGGACGATCGATGGGCTGAAACCCGGCTTGCATGGGCTGCATGTACACGAGTTTGGTGACCTGACCAACTCCTGTCTCAGGTAGTGTGTCACCTCAGCCTGGTGTGAGGGAGATCGTGAGGGGGAGGGCACAGAGGGTGGGGGAGGGGGGCACCCTTCTTTTTCTCTCCTGCCTCCTCTTTTGACAGATGGGTGCCCTAGTTTCCTGGGTGCTTGATACCGCCCGGCTATTCGGCCATGGCAGGCAGCGTGGGCTGGACCAACTTTATTCTGCATTGATTCTGAGGATGCTGAGGGGGAGGGGGGCTGCTAATGAGGGTGGCACAGTGAGTTAGCACTGCTGCCTCACAGCGCCAGGGACCCGGGTTCGATTCCCGGCTCGGGTCACTGTCTGTGCGGAGTCTGCACATTCTCCCCATGTCTGCGTGGGTTTCCTCCGGGTGCTCCGGTTTCCTCCCACGGTCCAAAGACATGCTTGTTAGGTGGTAAATTCTCCCTCAGTGTAACCCGAACAGGCGCCAGAGTGTGGCGAATGGGGATTTTCACAGTAACTTCATTGCAGTGTTAATGTAAGCCTAACTTGTGACTCGTAAAGAAACTTTATTTAGTGTCCACCCGCCTTAACTGCCCCTCAGCAGGGGTGAGGTCTGTCTCGCACCCCCCACGACCCCGGCACACAGTGGTGTTAAGGAGATTGAGACAAGGGAATGTCTTCCACAGCTAATTCCGGGGATTTGGTGTCATCGGAATGGTACTTGATCCGGGACTGGTTGGGATTCTCAGAGATTCTGACCTTCTCCTGGTCAGTTTGTTACAAGGACAGACCCTGGGTTCCCAAAATCTTTCCCGGACTGAGGTCAGATCCTCACATTGAGGACTGAATATTTTCCTGGTTACCTGACTGGGGGCAATCAAATTGTGCACAGAAAGATCCCACTCACCTCACCGAGACAGAGCGCCTCTTTTCAGTCATGTTGATTTGAGGGGAAATATTGGCCCCAGAACCCTGAGAATTCCCAACTCCGAGCTTTCCAACAGTGACCATGGGAACTTTTACACCCACCCTGAGAGGGCAGACGGAGCCTCGGTTAAATATCTCATCCTGAAAGGCAGCACCTCCCCGGCGGTGCGGACCCCTCCGCGATGGTGCGGCGCTCCCTCGGCACGGACCCTCACTGACGGTGCGGCGCTCATTCGGCGCGGACCCTGTTGATGTTAGCTCCAGTCTCTGGAGTTGGGCTCACACCCGGGCTCCTGAGATTGTGAGGTGAGTGAGTGAGAAAGTGAGTCAAAATTTTTTTATTCATCCCTGGGACATGGGTGTCGCTGGCTGGGTCAGCATTTATTGCCCATCCCTAGTTGCCCCTTGGAGGGCAGTTGAGAGTCAACCACATTGCTGTGGCTCTGGAGTCACATGTAGGCCAGACCGGGGTAAGGACGGCAGATTTCCTTCCCTAAAGGGAACCAGATGGGTTTTTCCAACAATGGGTCATCAGTAGATTCTTAATCCCAGATATTTTTTATTGAATTTAAAT
This sequence comes from Carcharhinus amblyrhynchos, assembly GCF_965287045.1. Classification (NCBI taxonomy): domain Eukaryota; kingdom Metazoa; phylum Chordata; class Chondrichthyes; order Carcharhiniformes; family Carcharhinidae; genus Carcharhinus; species Carcharhinus amblyrhynchos. The sequence continues at coordinate 2,350 of NW_027650087.1, read as the reverse complement.
TCCACCATCTGCCATGGCGGGATTCGAACCCGGGTCCCCCAGAACATTAGCTGAGTTTCTGGATTAATAGTCTAGCGATTATACATTAGGCCATCACCTCTGCATGGATTAAAGCAGGTTGTCATTCTTCCACAGCTGTGGTGACCACTATAACCCAGGGAAGAACAGACATGGAGGGCCGGAGGACATAGACCGGGTAAGTGACCTCTGGGATCCTCCACTCCCACCCCGAGTGAAACAGTGACTGTCCCTATCCTGGGAGTGTTTGATGGGGGGACAGTGTAGAGGGAGCTTTACTCTGTATCTAACCCCGTGCTGTACCTGTCCTGGGAGTGTTTGATGGGGGGACAGTGTAGAGGGAGCTTTACTCTGTATCTAACCCCGTGCTGTACCTGTCCTGGGAGTGTTTGATGGGGACAGAATAACACTGAAACATAGAAGATAGGAGCAGGAGGAGGCCATTCAGCCCTTCGAGCCTGCTCCCCCATTCATCACCATCATGGCTGATTGTCCCTCTCAATAGCCTAATCCTGCTTTCTCCCCATAACCTTTGATCCTGTTCACCCCAAGTGCTATATCCAGCCGCCTCTTGAATACATTCAATGTTTTGGCATCAACTACTTCCTGTGGGAATGAATTCCACAGGCTCACCGGGTGAAGGAATGTCTCCTCACCTCCGTCCTAAATGGTCTACCCCCAATCCTCAGACTGTGACCCCTAGTTCTGGACTCCCCCCACCATGGGGAACATCCTCCCTGGCTCTACCCTGTCTGACCCTGTTAGAATTTTAACGATTTCTATCAGATCCCCTCTCACTCTTCTAAACTCCAGTGAATATAATCCTAACCCACTCAGTCTCTCCTCATATGACAGACCTGCCATCCCAGGAATCAGCCTGGTAAACCCTCGCTGTGCTCCCTCTATAGCAAGGAACATCCTTCCTCAGATAAGGAGACCAAAACTGCACACAATACTCCAGGTGTGGTCTCACCAAGACCCTGTATAATTATAACAACACATCGCTGCTCCTGTACTCGAATCCTCTCGCAATGAAAGCCAACATACCATTTGCCTTCTTTACCGCCTGCCGCACCTGCACACTTACCTTCAGTGACTGGTGCACAAGGATACCCAGGTCCCTCTGCACACTCCCCTCTCCCAATGTACACCCACTCAGGTAGTAACCTGCCGCCTTGTTATTGCTTCCAGAGTGAGTGAGTGAGCCCCGTGTCCCCCCTGAGCTCTCCCACCTCCTGTCTGCCAAGCCCAGCCTCTCCATCGATGATACATCCTGATGGTTGTCTCTCTTACAGCACGCTGGTGACCTGGGAAACATTCTCGCCGACGACACAGGGAGGGCAAACTTTCGCCTCCAGAATGACCGGCTCAAGGTGAGGGGGGCACCTCCTGAAATCAGCCAGGCTCACAGCGAGGGTAGTGAAGTGGGTCCGAAAGTAAACCCTTCTCGTCTTCCTAGCGTATGTGTCAGCCTGGTTGGACAAGGCCCCGCAACCATTGTCCAATCCTAATTGGGCTGGGTGGGGTGGGGTGTAGGGTGAGGGGGGTTGTGGGGGTACGGTGGGGGGAGGTTTGGGTGGGAGCAGTTGTGTTGGGGAGGTGGGGATGGCAGGATGGTTGGGGGGTGGGTGTTGGGGTATGAGATAGCGGAAGGTGGGGATGGGGTGGTGGGGAGGGTGGAGGGTTGTGGGATGGGGGGGTTTGGACAGGGGGGGTGGAGGGTTGGGGATGTGGAATGTGAGGTGGGGGGGATTGGGGTTTGGGGGGGTGTTGGAGTGTGGTGGGTGAAAGGTTGGATGGTGGGGGTTTGGGGGGTTAGGGGTGGAGGGTTGTGGGATGGGGGGTTTTGGACGGGGGGTTGGAGGCTGGGTGGAGGGTTGGGGATGTGGAGTGGGGGGTGGGTTGGGGGTGTGTGGGATGGGGGGGTTTGGGTGGTGGGGGGGGTTGGAGTGTGGTGGGTGAAAGGTTGGATGGTGGGGGTTTGGGGGGTGGGGGATGTTGGGGGGTTAGGGGTGGAGGGTTGTGGGATGGGGGGTTTGGACGGGGGGGTTGGAGGCTGGGTGGAGGGTTGGGGATGTGGAGTGGGGGGTGGGTTGGGGGTGTGTGGGATGGGGGGGTTTGGGTGGTGGGGGGGGTTGGAGTGTGGTGGGTGAAAGGTTGGAGGGTTGGGGGGTGTGGGATGGGGGTGGAGGATTGGGGATGTGGAATGGGAGGTGGGGGAGTGGGTTGGGGGTGTGTGGGATGGGGGGGTTGGGGGTTTGGGGGTGGGTTGGGGGTGTGTGGTGGGGGGGTGTTGGAGTGTAGTGGGTGAAAGGTTGGAGGATGTGGAATG